>NC_081143.1:14890015-14907515 GCF_958295425.1 Solea solea | reverse complement strand
CCTGCGGTTACGCCCGTAAACGCCAACACTGGTGTAATAATTCACGTGAAAGGGCTTCTTATTTTTATTTGTTTTAACTACACAGAGTACAGCAGCCTGCGCCCTGAGTCCACGGTGGCGCACGCCGCGTTTCAGGACCTGCTCTCGTGCGGACAGCGCCCGCGCTCCCAACCCCCTGGAAAGCTAAGCTCCACGCGCCGGCCAGCTGCCCGTCACTCACAGCAGAGACAGCCAATCAGGACGCGAGCGCTGCCTCCACGTCATCACCGGCACCAGCCAGGATCGGGCGGGGAAAGAAGGTGATTGGCTGATGCGAATCCCGTGGGCCAATAACGCCCCGCATGCATTGTCCGTCCACCAATCAGGAGGCGCTCTGCTGCGATCAGGGCTCCGGGAGTCGATGTTTAATTTCAATTAACTGAGTAAAAAAAAAAACCTAATGCCTTTATACCAATTTGCGCTCATTATTCATGTCAATATTAAATGGATAATTAATCGACTCTTACTTAAAAAAAATGAGGCTTAGTTGCAGCAAGGATTTTTTCTAAATGAGAAATGCTCAATAACTTCAAAAAAAATGATATCTTCTTCATGTATCAAAGGTTATAAGTAAAATAAAATTAGACATAAGGAATATGTAACAAAAAACGTTTTGGTGGAAGGCATTACAGTTTAATTATCACCTCAGAGACACAGTGTTTATATTGTGTTATCATGTTTGAGGGCCTGCAGGAGTGAGAGCTGTCAACAACTGGCCCCGCTGCATAATTCTCCTCTATCTCACATCAGCACAGTGTTATGAATCTTTAGCTTTGGGGAGAAGCGAGAAGAGAAAAAACACATGAAACATGCATTCTCACTCATTACCTAATTGATTGCGGATCCGAACTGATGTCGTTTTTTAATGAAATGCAATTGGCGAGCTCCGCATTTACACTCCAAACTGAGAGGGGGGGATTCAATACATGTGTCGTCCCACCTGATTTGAGAGGGCATATCTGAGCCTCGCCCCTGCAATATTAACCACACAAATAGCCTAAAGCGTGAGCCAAATTAAAAAAAAAGTGTTATTTCCCTTCTTCCTGTTTCTAGACATTTAATCATTTTTGATCCTCTGTGTTTACCCTGCGCATCCTCAGACAGTAAGAGTCAAACATAGACGTGATTCACACTCAGTCACACCACGCTGCCACACTAATAAACAACAAACACAATGACCACATTTTCCTTATTCTGACTATAGTTGTATCCTCAAAAGACGCACACGTACCTCAAGGCAATCCATCTGATCCTGAAAGGTCAATGTATGACATTATTGAGCTTTTTTAATTTTATTTATTTATTTATTTATTTAATGTAGCTCAGATTCCTGATTCCCTCTCAGGGTGAGCACTGCTCGCTCCACCCCCCTGACCATAGACTATGGCTCATTGTGCACAAAACAAAAGAGCTTCAAATCCAAACACATGTTTCTGTTTGTCCTCACCCACTTAGCAGCTTTCTTACTTTATTTAAAAAATAATAATATTTACAGGAAACTGGAACGTTTCGAGTTGTGCTCTCTTCGTGTGGGTGTTTGCTGGAGCCACCACGAGAGGGCGTTCAACCTTAGGCAGCGTGTCCATGCGCACACGCACGTGCACACACATAGACACACAAGAGCAAAATGTAAGAAACTTTACCACCAACACCTTTTTTTGAGCTGCACGAGCCTCATGTTCTCAGCTGAAGCTCAGAGACGCAGGGAAACGTGTTCACGGCATCACCCACTAAAGATCCCGGTTGCTAAATAATGAGCCTCTCTATTTTTCCTCTAACGCACGATCTTCAACACTAAATATGGCTTCGTGAGTCTTCATTGATTCCACGGCCCCCGCTCTTTAATCCACTGACAGTAAAGTACACCTCCAAGCATCCACACTAATCCTCATTCATATTTCACATCTGTTTCTTGAGTATGCATGAGTCTCAGGCTTCATACGAATCGGAATGACAACGAAACAGATTGATTTTTGTTTCTATTAAAAAAAGACAAAATAAACAGAGACTTGGGGATACAGTATAGACTTGTGGGGTGTACAAAAACATCATAGGCCTACGTGAAGGCCACACCAATGAAAAGGAGCCCAAAAAATAGGTGAGACAAAAAATGTTGGGTCTTTTTGTTTGTTTTTTTAAACCCAGCTAAAACTGCTTATTTTCGTTTTTCTTCTTTTTTCGATAAATAAATAAATACATTTGCAAACTGTCCATTGATCTCTAAAAACAAGGGCCCCAAATCAAAACCACAGCCATATCATATTTATAATATTTGGTTGCTTTTGTGTGCGTTTTTTATTGCAGCCACAGTCTGCTGTTATTTATTGAGATGTAGACGCGAGCGCGTCTCACAAGTAAATTGCAGTCGTCGCCCTCATCTCCTTGATTTGCAAATTAAATACATAAGCAATTAAAAGAAAATCCAAACACAATCAATCATGTATACAAATTGTTGTTGCTTTAGGGTTGAAATTTTGAGGGAAAACTTCCATCAGGGTAGGACGACTTTAATCCTGGGCTCAAAACCATTACCATATTTCATTACCTCTCCAGTGCAGCCTGGAAATGGGAGGAAGGAGGGAGAGGAGGAGGATGAGGAGGAGGAGGAAGGAGAGGAGGAGAGGGTGTGTTTTTACTTTTTAAAACAGTAAGAGTGTGTTTGGCTCGTGATAATCATTTGGAGGCAAATTGGAAGCACTTTTGTTGTTGTTTTACTGGAGGAGTGCTCCATCTTTCCTTCCTTCTCCCCCTTTGCCTTTTTGCCCTTTTGCTTTTTTTTGCGCGTGAGCCTCGAAACGAAAAAAAAAAGCAATGAAAAATTAATAGCGCATGTTAACTCCACCAGCTCGTTTATTACACGCCCGCTGACTGTAAACATAATGAGAATTTACTCTCGTATCTCTTCTTAAGTTTTCTGTTTGCTCATGAAATATAAAAAGTCAGGACTAATAAATAAATAAATAAATACATACATAAGTAAACAAACAAACAAACTGCAACATAAACCGTGCTGGTGCTGGTGGAAGTCAGCTGCACCGAGCAGGTAAATGAAACTGACTGCTGCTGCGGCTGCTTCCGCTCACTGCACCAATCAAATACACACACATTTGTAACCATTTGGTGCAGAGATAATGCGACTAAAGAGCAGTCTGTCATCTGTCAGACGCGCACAAGGTCCTGATGATGAGGAGGATGATGATGATGATGCTCATATTATCAGGACATGGCCTACGTGAAGGGCCTGTTGAGGTCAAAATGAAAGTGTGTGCCATGTGAGGTCACCTCCCTCTCTCTCTCCCTCTCTCTCTCTGTCTATCGCTCATGGTCTCCGTTGTGCACTGACAGCGTGAAAAGCTAATTTGACCTGTTATTAATGCAGAAGGGTTTTTGGTTTAATCGTGAGGGGGGAATATGAAACATGTATTCCAGGTTGGTTAACGAAAGGTTAACTCAACTCTACGAAACCTCAGAAGGTTATTTAACATGTTATAGCGTGCTGTTTGAATTTGAAAAGCACGCAGACGGATGTTGTTGTTTTTTAAAAAATGCTACTGACTGAATCTTCCCTATCTGTACTAACCACAGGGTTGCCATTTGCCTATACATCTCATTTGTTCTTAGTGTAACTTGGCTTGACGTAACCAATATCAAACATTGTTCTTTTTCTGTTTTCTGAGAGTAAATACCATCTTCACCTTCCTCCACCCTGACTCCAATACTTGACAACTTAATAACTTAATGATATTTTAACGAGTAGTCCTAATCATTTCAGTCAATCAGTTAAATAGATGCACTCACAAAAAATATAAAAGTATGTTTGGTCATTTTGTTTTGTATTGCTATCACACAATTTAAAGTGGTACACTGGGGATAATATTTACAAAAAAAAAATCATACTTTAAAGATAATGTATTTTTCGTGTAAGACGTAGAGAAACGTATTTTTTCTTGATAGTAAAATTATATTTATTGTCAGGCACTCGCCCTCACATACGACAGTCCGGCTTAAGAACCTGTTTACGCGCTTTTACGCACGACCAACCTGCAGAGCGGGAAGAGAAGAGAGGAGTTCTCGTTAGATCCACATTCATTCTCACAGAGTCTGCTTTGTATCCCCGGCACGTAATTTAAAGTGAGGGAGAAATGGAGCGGCTGTAGGTGTAGTAGGCCCTGGGCCCCATGGACTTCACAGGTCCTCGGAGGAGGCCCCTCCTTTAAACTCTGATTTCCTCAGTGGTTAAAAACCGTTATTATCCAATTGCTACAAATCCCGTAGCTTTCATCGTTTATTAAAAGGTATAAAGCTCGGTCCATAAGGTAATGTTTGTCTTACAGAGCACGCGGGCATTATGGGATGACCAGGTGCACGCTAATTTATTTATTTTGGGTGGACAATGGATTGCACGTAATTTATTTCACGTGTTTATGAATTCAAGTGACTATTTAGAACCGTGAATGAAGTATCCCCTCAAACATCTGTAACTTGTCTTAGTAACAAACAAAAAAGGGGGCATGTGTTGCTTTGCGAGGCTTTTATCAGAGCCACATGTTCTGTACACATTTCCCTAATGACACACGACGTTTTATCAATGCAGACTCAGCGGGCAGCGATATGAAATGATGTGATATCCATTGGGTGCCATAACGAGGTCGATGGCCTGATCCACTGCTGCACATGACCCCGCTGTTTTGGGGGAAAATGCCTATTGGAGAAGAACCTGTTGCTTAAAGAGCTCAGGCGTTTTCAGTGTGAGAACACATTTGGGGAGTAACTTTAACTTAAAATTCTCAGTCAAGAAAGCAGCAAATCGTCCAGCTGCTCGTCACCTCACATGGTCTCTCAGAAGGAGTTTGCTATATTTAGGTCAATTTGACTGAACTGTCATTTTCAAGTATGTAACATGAGGCCTTATGACGCACACACAGACTCACAAACACAACATCACAATGCTGCACAAACTCACATTTTCATTATAAGCGCCAAAGGTGAAGCACAGAGCAGATGAAGTAGCACGTGAAGCCGATTTCCGACCCAGAACAATAAATTCTGGCACACGAAAATGTGCTTTAAAATCCCTTAAAGTCTCCAAATGACCAGAATAAATCTAAAACTTTCATAAATATTCCAAAGAGCTCGTGGAGTCTAAATCATAAAACACCACTAAAAGTTTCCATCAACAGAGTAGACTATATGTCATCCTGGATCCAAAAGTTTCACCAAACTTAGAATTCAACATTTACTCGCCAGTTACAAATAGTAAACAAAACAAACCAAAAGTAATGTAAAAAAAAAGTTTAAGAACAGACTTTCCACTTGCATAAATAACTTCCACGAGAATTGCAAAAGTTTCTCAAACAAATTGTTTGTTGTTTTTTTGTTAAAAACAAACAAAAACAAGTGATAACCAAAGAGAAATGAAGTAGAAGTGAGCCGATGCGACCTTACCTGCTCTTCCCAGCCGCAGTGCAGGACTCTTGGGCCCCTGGTCCATGCTAAGTCCGTTAACAGGGGGAGACGATAGAGGAAGAAAAAAAAGGAAAAGAACAAAAACTTTTCAGTCTCCCCCCTCGCTCTCTCTCTCTCTCTCTCTACCCCCTCTCTTTTTTTTCCTTTCGTCCTACAGTACTTTTGGGGCGAGTTGTAGGTTGAAATAATTCGACCCTTCCGCTCTCTCGCGCGCTCCCTGCAAGTGCTCACTCAGCTGCAACTAAACGCTTTAGGTGGAAAAAAGGCTTCGGGGGGAAGCGTGAAATGATCACACCGAGTTAAAAAAAAAAAAAAAAAAAGAGCCGCGCTCTCAATGTGCGCTCATGTCCATGTCCTCTTCCTGCATGCACGAGCTGCACGTACACACACACGCAGTGCGCGCGGCAACACACGCGCACGCACATACACAAGATGCGACCTCCACGTTTCTCTGCAGGGCCGCGCCCCATTCACTCGCATCTGTTCCCAAGTTCCACTTTACTAAACTTTCCCGCCCCAATCTCCCTCTCTGTGTCTTTCTCCTTTACTCCCCCTCTCTCCCCTTTATCCCCCCTGTTTTATGCTGGATTCGTTTCCTCTGCATGGGAAACAGTATGTATCTGTGCAGGTTAGTGCGTAATGTGCCAAATGTCAGTGCAGGGTCTTAGTAGTTGGCTACTAAGTGAATTAAAGTTTAGTGTATTTTTGTATTAACTTTGACAAAGTTTCTTCAAACTTTTCCTCCTCCAGCAGCGCACAATGGGCGCAATGGGCGCGCACGGCACGCTTTACGCATTACGCACGGAGTGGAACTCTATGGAGCAGGTGCACACTCAGTTGTTGAACGCAGCCTTGCTCCTCCTAACAAGAGCTGAGTGCTTGCTACAAAACGGATAGTTCCGAATCTCAGCTCTGGTTGTACACACACACACACACACACACACACACACACACCTGTGTGTGAACGCGTAACATTTAATTTAAATATTCATTTGCCGACAGAATTTCCACTCCTTCTGATGCTCAGCGCTTTGTTTGGTTCTCGTTCTCTTCCTGAACACGTGTGCTCTCTGTGGCTCCTTTTATTTATTTATTTTAAAAAGCAAATACAAACTAAAGTCACTGAAGGTCGTTAGATGTACTCTTTTAGAACAGAAGAGTTATAATAGTGCATCCACTCTGTGTAACTGATTTAACCCTTCAAAATAAAACCTGAGCTCCAAGTGCGTTATAACTTGACTTCATATTTAAAGAAAGAGTTGGGATTTCTTCTGTATCTAATTATAAAAAATATAGTTTTGTTTTAAATAACCATATAATATAACACAATTTAACAATCACCCTTTCTCTAAAGAAATGTAACCGAACATGCTGGCTGTTGAAAATATGAGATGACGTCAATACGAATAAAAATGGCTAAGGACAAGGGATTAAAGTATATGAAAATGCATGGATTATTTCTTTTAAAATAAAAAAAATCACTATAGTTTATCATGAAAGCGTTAATTTAGATGTCAGAAAGACCGGAAGTGAAGGATGTGAGATAATATATCTGATTCTGCGTCATAAAATGTAGACACGGATAAAGCAGTTGAAATGTAAATAGTGCAGAGGTACGTGGACATAATGACCACTAATGACCACAGTAAAAGAAAATCTCATTATTGTTTAACAAATAATTATTGTTGTTGTTGTATTTCAGTGGCTGTGTCTCATCTCTCGGTGTGTAACTTCTCACTCCTGTCCTCCAGACAGCTGCGGGTCTCCGGGTTCACGCGCAGCCTCGAGACAATTGAGTGCGGAACAAAGCGCGAGACAGCGACCCATTTTGCTCTCCTTGTCGCCTCGCGCTGCAACACTATTCGACCCTGACCTTCGGCTCGCGCCCATAACATCAAAACATAAATTCTCATGTTTCCTGTGAGATGGCGGGAAAGAAAAAGAAAAAAAGCAAACCCTGGTGTGCAGCCCATGAAGAGACAGTCACAGATGAATCCATTTTAGACTCTTCTCAGCAAAAATTATAATTTATGCTTGAACTTAGAGCAGGAGGAAGTTAAGCTGAATTGTACGTTAGAATGAAAGGGCAGGGCTATAAATTGTCAACTCTAAAATAAAATCTGTAGCCTACATTATTAGATTGCTGGCACATATAGTTTTTCTTTTGTATCTTCTTGTATTGAACCATGTTTTTATAAGACTCTTGTCTCTCTCGTGGCTTCAGGATCTTGAAACCTCCTGCAGACGCGCGTCATCCTCGTCCTTATCTTTACGTATTATATAGGCCCAAAAGCTGAATCTGTATGCATGGGCGGTTATTCAGTGCATGGCCTATAACACGTATGAGCTCGCAGAGAAGATTGTGCAATTATCTGCTTTTCAGCACGAAGTTATAATATTCTGAAGAAAAGTTTAAAAAAAAATTTTTCTCCCCCCATATGAGTTACAGAAAGATTGGACAGTTAGTGACAATTAAAATGTCAATTTCAAAGACACGAAATGGACACTGTTGGAACATAAAAAAAACGCACCTGGAAACTGTCACTTTATTGTAAAAGTAAACGTAAAAAAAATCATGTTTGCATTCTTCTTCTTATTATCATTATTATTATTATTATCACATTTTTGTTTAAATAAATAAATAAATAAATAAATAAATAAATAAATAAATATACATTTCAATCACATTTTATACAATGTACTTAGTGTGGCATCTACAGTATGTCTGTGGATTTTAAGTGTAGAATAGAATAGAATTCTTCTTGATGCCCTGGTCAGTGCATCATCATCATTATTATTATTTTTATTATTATTTATATTCAATAACACGCTTCCGTTGTTTCAAATTAAGTTTATTGCCCTGTGGATGTTTTCAAAGAATTCGCCATAGTTTAAATATTAATTATCACTTGTTTGTTTTTCAGCCGCGTGCTAATTAATGTAATTAATGTGATGGGGGAGAGTGTGGTTGTATCGGTGACCCGTGTTCTGACCGAGCGGAACCGGAAAGAATTGCATTATAAGCGAGTGACAGAAGAACTAAAGGGCCGATTAGAACAATAAGTAAACACGTAAACACAGGAGGAGACTGTCTCTGTGTCTCTGTGGGGCCTTTGCTTTTCAAAAACAACATTTGCATGAAGTACAAACGACAGGGAGAGACAAAGCTATGGGTTTGTGTATTTGTGCAGATACATGAGGGGAGTTAAAGGATCACAAGACCACATATGTATATCTCATCTTCTCCCCAAATTAAAGTCAGGAGCACTTAAATGATGTGCAGTGTATGTCTGCAGCTGACTGATGCATTTAACGGTGTGTAGGATATGAACTTAATTTTAACACTAAGAATGAGCTGTAGCAGAACAAGTGCACCAAAATGATATAATACAATACTTGCTGATATTTCCTTTATTGCTGCCCATCAGCAAATGATGAACTATTGCATATATTTTACAGTATATGAACACTGTCCAAGGCTTTGGCTGAAAATGTAGCATGTGTTGGTTGTGATTACACTTAGATTCACAGAACATTTGTTCCAAAAATGAAAAGCTTTGCAATACTCACTTTTGCTGTCTGCTGTCCAGTTTGCATCCAAAGTGATTTAATGGTGCAGCACTTACTAACTTTTGTTCTGAAAAATTCACACTCCCTTTTTTACGTGTCATATTTCTGTACACTAAGATAGAAGACACTTGCTTTGCTGTCTTTAAAATACTCAGAGCCGCAGTGTTCATAGCTTGTACCTCTGTATTCCTGGGATTTAATTCTCAGGCTTCACTATGGAGATACAAGGTTCCCTTTCTACAGCCATGGTGCCTGGGTGTTACAGGGGCTATAGAGGCTCGAAGGGGGCTTAAGAGCCGCAGGGCGGACTGAGAAATGGGACATATTATTTGTCCATGAAACGTTATGTGACACAACATGACACCAGGCTATTTGTATGTAAAGGTAAACATTTCAGCGTGACAATTCAACAAGTGTGGACAAGGCTCCTGTCAATGTGGTTTTATACTTGCAGCTGAGAAAGAGGTGTTGTGTTACCGTGTGTGTGTGTGTGTGTGTTTTAATCCCCAAAGACACAAGTCACTCGGTCCAGTCTGAAAAAGTGTTATTAGGCTTGTTCTCTTGTACTAGTTTTCTCTTGACTGATTCTTGATCACATACATACAGAGACGGTGTGTGTCTGTGTGTAATGTAATTTGTAATCTACAGATTATAAAAGAACTAGGCCTGACAGAATATACCAGAGGCTTCTCGTCACTGGTGAACATGGCTTGAATCTAAGCTTTCAGCTCATTTAGATTTTAAGACGATCCATTAGCAGCAGAGTTGAATGCAATGAAAAAGAGCATAGATTTCTTATGATATTTGATATTTGTTTGTTTGTTGGTTGTACCTTAAGTGAATCATTACTTATCTTTTAAAAGGCCTGTATCTTGCAGAAAATGTACAAGAACAATTCATCAGTCTTGATCTATCTGAATCATTTTCATTAATATTAGACATAAGATTTAAGAATTTAAATTGCAATCCCTCATTTTCCTTGGCTCCTGGGTTCTAAGGCCTGATGTTTAATGACATGGTTTCGGAAGTGTCGACTCTGTGAAAGGCTAAAGAAAAAAGGGGGAAAAAAATGCATTGTATGATAAATCATATTAAAGCAATTGGTGTAAGAAAGCTGTTCCCATTTCATACGGCCCAGTAATGGTACATATACCATAATCTGAAATGTTCGAGAGAAAGAGCAAAGGAACATTTCTCTTGGGACCAGAGGATTTTTTTTTTGGACAAATCAACAGTGTTTTTATCATGTTTTCTGCTGAGCTTTTCCACAGAGTAGTATAAGCTCTATTTAGCATATTATCTCCAGAATCTAGTAAACCTCAGTGTTTCATGATGCAACATCTAACATCTATGCTAAGATGCTACACTGAGACTGGAAACTTTGACTGAGGAGATTTGACAGAGTCGTGTGTGGTGCAGAGAAAATTCTGATGCCGTGTATCCTGTATATGTAAACGGCTCCGGTGCAGAGGGCCCCATATGGATATGGCATGGGAGCTATTTTTGTTCAGAAGCGCTGATCCAGGGAAAGTCGCCTTTTTCTTCTTCTTCTTCTTCTCCTCTTTAGAGGGAATTCCTCCTGCCTGGCTGCTTTGATACTGGGTGCCTGGTTATATTTACATACGTACAGTAAAAAAGGGAAACCTGCACCAACAACAGAAAGTGAAGCAGACCTCCTGTAACAGAACTGAAACATGCTGGTGCAACCATGGAATCAACATCTGAGCAGATGTTAGAAGTGTTTTGTTTTTTCTAACGTTCAGACACAACAGCCATTTCAATTAACTTTTATTTTAAATGTTTCATGTATTGTATTGTGTACTTGACTCTTTTCTCAATTACTTGGTCTTCAAAAATCTCATTGTTTTCCCAGTCTGATAGAAAATATGGTAACCATGGTAGCAGTCAGTGCAGTTTTAGACTTAAAAATAAATGGAGGGAGTTCTGTCAGTCAATTTTTTTTCAAGAGTCTCCTATCCAGAGCAGTCAACATGTCTGTGGACAGACAGACAGATGGACATCATCCATCACAATTGAAAATGTCACAATTTAACCAGCAAATTGTGAATAATCAACATAGTCACTGTGCAATTTTGTGACTGACAATTTCTAATTATCATTTCTTAATTTGCACCTCAATCGAATCCAAGACGATGAGTCAAAACAACACTTTATTGTGAAATTTTTCTGCAAAGAAATAAAGAAAGGAAAACAAACATCAGTGTTTTGTTACTTTGGCTGACTTTAAGTCAACCTAATACTGGTGTAAAACATATCTTTATTGATTTTATACATTTAACACAATGTATATAAACACAAAGCATGAACTTTCCCATAATCAAGTGTGCAGTGTGTCAAAATAGAAATAATAAATAGACACCAATCAAGTTTTGTTTTTAGTCTTCAGACAAGATCTTCTGTACACCAATGGTCATCATTTGGAGAATATTGCCAATATGCCAGAGCAGCTGACAGGAATCCTCTTTTGATAAAACACTCCATCGCAGTAGTAGCTGCAGCATCTGGTACCAGATGATCAGTAGGAGCTACCACAGCACATACAACCACCATCAAATGAGAGCAATGACATGCTTCTTTTAACTCCTACTCTTCAATAAAGAGCATTCATCAGGCAGAACCATCCCTTTGGAATGAGTGATTGGAAATCGGAGGTCTTTAAATCCCTGTCCCGGACAGTCCATCCATCTTCAACACACCACTGGTCTGGACGCTCTTGAGATGAACCGCTGAACCAGATGCCTCCATTCATTCGGGCTCATACACCATTTTTAAAATAATAATAGTAAATACTGGCAAATGCATGGAACCCAAAATCAGGCAGCCACATCACAATTTCACTGAGGCATTGAGGCATCCCAAACCTGCATCCAATTTAGGGAGAGATATGGGGTGCAGGGGAGGCAGGGGGGGGGGGGCCATATGCACTTTCTAAAAACAAAACCGATGCAGGAGATCAAGTGTGTGTATGTGTTTCAGATGCATACATGGTCAAAAAGAAGTGATAGTGCTGAGACATGAGGTGCAGCCTAACCTTTGGAAGGAAACAATCCAACTCTGTGATGGCCTTTCCTGTGTTGACACGCATGGAGAAACCTCTGGAATCAGATGGCATTCACTCCCTGATTCCCTATCAAAACGCCATTCGCTCACTATTATTACAAAGGCAATACCAATAGTTGGTTATACAGAGCCCACAATTATTCTCATGATATGGAGGGGAGGAAAAGATGGATGTTAATGTTACACAGTCTGCAGGAGAGCCACTATGGCACAATTTTGCTCTATTCTATGTGTTATAAATATGACTGATGGCGATAGCTAGTCTGTTGAATTACATTTACATATAGATTTACATTCCCATCAACATGTAATAATAGTGCAGGCCTGAAGGTCTATACAAGTCACTCAGACATGCATGTATAAACTCACACACACACACACATATATTCTGACATTTCATAACTAATATTTGTGCTTCAATGAGAAAGGTAAAAATGCCGAGCATCAATCAGACTGACAATAGTCCATGTGGTGAAAAACAGTATATGGTCCTGCTGTATCTTTTGTCTGCAGCATGGGATGTAAAGAAGTCCAGTTTACAATTCCATGCCAATAATGACAATTTGTCTTCAAGCAGCAGAGTAAAAAGAGTTCAACATTTAACAAAGGAAGTCCGAAAAGCGGAACTCCAGCAAATCAATAGACTGTAGTCGAATAACACAAGAAAATAATGTTAAAATTAGACATGTACAGCACAGTATATGTGGTGACTAGATGCGTAGATTCACTCTAAAAAATGCAGAAACATTCAGATTTGGGGATTAGGCAAATTGGACACTCAAAATTGACCATAGATGTGAATGTGAGAGTGGATGGTTGTTATTATCTATGTATCCCTGTGATGGACTGGTCCATGATGTACCCCACCTTTCGCCGTATGTCAGGTGAGATTGGCACCAGCACCCCCACGACCCTCATGTGGAGGATAAAAAGGTAGAAGACGAATGAGTGAGTGAATAGCTATGGTAATATGAATCACAATTTAAAATGATATATATATGAGCATATTTAGTGTTGTCCATATGTTATTTAATTTTTCATTTCAATTTGCATCATAAATGTGTGTTTTCTTTTATTTTGAACTGTGAATCATTCCATATCACAATTGCTTTTACCATGAAATATCATCATGAATATTGCTACTGCGTTATTGTGATGGAATATTGTGAAATGATTTAAGCTCATATCCCATATTGTTGAACATTTTTTTCACATTACCGGCCGCCTCATGACCAGACTGGACATAGTGTGATAGTGATAGTGGTGTTTCTAATAAATAGTTTTAAACAATAAATAAAACATAACTTAAAAAAAAGAAAGAAAAAGGGAATATTCTTTCATTTCATTTCAATTGACGTTATATGTGTTTATTTCTTGAATGAATTTCCTCAATTTCTGCTTGGGATTTCCTAAAATAAACAAAACCATCACAGCCTTGAAATCAACATGTCAAATCTACGAATATCCTGTCGTAATTATATGCTGTCTGTGAGTCACTGACGATACCCCTGAATTGTACCAGTCTGTGCCATCACGAAGTGAAACGTTATGATCGACCAACCATTTCTCTCAGGCAAACCCGGAAGTAGTTTGTCTCTCTCAGTGGATGGAGGACAGACAGCCGGTTCGGCGCTTGTTTCGGCTCCAGTTTGTCTCCAGAGGTGAGTTCTGTCTGCTGACATTTCATACATGTGTCATACGTAATACATGTACAGGGGAGACTTCGAATGGAGCGGCCTCGGCCTCGTGTTTGTTTAACTTCACGCGTTTTCGTGACAGTTGTGCTTCATTGTTTACATCTGAGCGGCTGCTTCTAAACACGTGGACAGACAGGAGGGTCACATGCTAACCACGGTCTGTCCAAATCTCTATATAACCTGAAATAATCGCTGCCCAGTGACATTTCTAAGTCCCTATGTGTGTCGACGCTAACAGAGTTTCAGACATATGAATGTTGCATTCTTAACATGCATTATTTCTGCCTTCGTTTTCCTACTAGTTCATTAGCAGTAAGCTAGCCACAGCTGCCATCATGCTAACTAAACGCTGATTTACTTTTTGCTATTCTGCCAATATGTAAGTATAATGGTATATGTAACTTTTCACTTTACTGTCTCCTTTCTCGCACAACTTAATAAAATCACAATAGAACCCCTTTACGTCTTTGAATTTACCCATTACCTTCTCCTACAGACATAGTATTTCATTCATTAATCCCAAATCACACGAAAACAGTGTAAAATAATCTAAATTAAAGGCTAAATTCTATTTATTAACTAAATTAATAAACCATCTCTAAAATGACAAGTAAGTAGACCAGTGGTTCCCAAAATGTTCACAGTCCAGTACCCATTCAGACATTTGACCTTCATCCATGTACTCCCCACTGCTGCACACATAAAAACAAGTGTCTGTTTGTAATTTTATTATATCTGCCCGCCCATATGTTGATTGTGATCTGGATATGGTGTTTGTGCTATGTATGTATTGATTGATGATGTATTGAGTTATTGTATTCTTAAGAAAAATCAGTTGACTCCCTAACCCTAACCCAAAAAGTCATGTTAACTTTCTTCCTGTCTAACATCTGAGGGCACAAACTCTTCATTTCACCTTCAGACTTTCTAATGTTTTTTATGCTATCCCATTCTCTCTCTCCAGTAGCCCTCTTGCTCAGATGTATTATTGTTGCACAAGTCTTGCAATGATGCCCTGTTTTTAAGATTGAGTCTGCCTCCACATGCTTTGACTGCTTGTATGCACTCACTAAAGTTCAACTTTTAAAAAATGACCCTGCCTGTTAAACTGACCAATACAAACTCACTTCCTAATAGCAGCTGTGTTTGCTGTACTTCTTACAGCATACCCCTGGGTATTCAGTTTGTAATCAGGATGAATGATTCACTCAACACCATATTTTATTTTAATGATGCTGGAATAACTTGGTCTCATATTTGAAAATATTGTTTTTATCAACCTGCAAAGCAATGCATGATGTCAGCTTTAAATAAATGTAGTGTTTTTTTTCTGGAATTGTGTTAGGTAGAGAAGTACAAGAAAGCCTAATCAATACAGTATGTGATTAATACTGTCAGTTTTCCTCGTACAGATGTAACATAGATAACAAGAGAACGTATAATGCTTTATCACATATTTCCGAGCATGAGCAGTGCTTTCATTAGAAAGATTAGGTAAAAACACCTGTGTTACTGGACCATGATGGTACAGTACTTAAAATTCTACCACTTTAAGACACAGTCAGGCATTTGTCAGATTTCAGGTCCATGTCCATTGCTTAAAGGGGACATATTATACCCTATTTCCCCCATTAAAATAGTTCCCTGGTGTCCTAATGAACATGTCAGTGACATGCCTTGGTCAAAATACCATAAGGATGAAGCATCATAGCAGTTCAATAACCTTGCTAAGCCCGCCCCTTTCAGAACGCTCGGTTTTCGTGCATGGTCCCTTTATATGCAAATGAGACACAGGCAAACACACACCCACTTCTTCCAGGGGGTTTCTGATTTGTCCTCGTTACAGCGCTTTACAGCTCTATTCGTCTCCCCCTCCCTCCACTAGTTCTCTGACAATATCAACATGGCAGCGTGCGCTGAAAACAGCCAGAGTGCCGTCACAGGAAGAGACGTTCTACATAAGGATCGAGCCGAACAGTGCCGAACTGTTAATCAGTTAAAAACACTTAGGAACAGCACCACTGATCGCCAGCGGCGCGCGGCGAGCTGCATAAGCTGGCGCTGTATGTTACTGTATCAGACCGGTGACTATGCTCCGGAGACCTCGCCACCGCGGCACCGCTGATCGCCACCGCGGCACCGCTGATCGCCAGCGGCGAGCGGCGAGCTGCCTAAACGCATACAGCGGCCGTTTAGGCGGCTCGCCGCGGTGGCGATCAGCGGTGCCGCTGTATGCGTTTAGGCAGCTCGCCGCTCGCCGCTGGCGATCAGCGGTGCCGCGGTGGCGAGGTCTCCGGAGCATAGTCACCGGTCTGCACCGGAGCTGGCGATCAGTCGCATACAGCGGCCGTTTAGGCGGCTCGCCGCGGTGGCGATCAGCGGTGCCACGGTGAGCTGATTTTCACAGAGAGTGCAGCACCTCTGCACAGAGAGTGCAGCACCGCTGATCGCCAGTGGCGAGCGGCATTAACTGCCGCTCGCCACTGTATATGTGATTGTATCAGACTGAGTCTGTGCTCCGGTCATGGAGGACGTACTGAACAAATATGTTTAATTAGGACGTGTCAGAATGGTCAGTTATGAGCTCTATGTGACCTTTTCTTAACAACGTGTGTGTTTGTACGTCGGTGAAATACGTCCCCTGACTAAATACGGCGACCGCTGGCCGCAGTCTAGTGCGAACACACGAACACACGTTTGCTGACTTTATCCGGCACATTAGCTTCATATATCAAATCCTCTGTGGAAGTTTGTGTAAAACACTGTGCTCCACTGTGCAGCCACGAACAGCACACTTGTCCCTCTGCGTTGACATAATACCGCTCTTCCTCCCTCGCCTGCACTCTCGCAGGGACAAGGTGGAGCTAAGGTGGAGCTCTCGAAGTAAACTTACTGGTGGGGCGGTAACATTCGCGGTGAAATGCGCATTATGACGTCATAAACGCAGGGAATTCAACATCGAGTGTTTTATCGCCTATACTTACACTAAGGGGGACCACGAAAACATGACGGAGTATTCTTTTTCCACACTTTGGTGACTGGTAGGGCCCCCAGAGTCCCAAATATAAGTATTAAAATGGTTAAAAAGTTGATTTTGCGTAATATGTCCCCTTTAACTTTAAAACTGTCACACCCCCTCACCCCAGAGTCTCCTTTGTGTCCATTTAATCCCTGAAGGGCAGCTTGTGACTGTCTACTGTGGTATTTTAGCAGTGTGCGCGGTCTGGGAGCCAATCATCTCCAACCATCATGGCACAGACACGCAGGACTGGACAGAGCAA
The DNA here is from genome assembly GCF_958295425.1 of Solea solea. Taxonomy (NCBI): domain Eukaryota; kingdom Metazoa; phylum Chordata; class Actinopteri; order Pleuronectiformes; family Soleidae; genus Solea; species Solea solea. The sequence goes on along the minus strand of NC_081143.1, from coordinate 14,890,381 downwards.
TGGGCCAATGCATCCTCTGTTCTGTGTGATTGTGTGTGTGTGTGTGTGTGTGTGTGTGTGTGTGTGTGTTAAAAGATAGGGCTTTGGAAATTTAACAACCAAGTGTAAGTTTTACAGTGTAATAAGAAGATTTGCTATTATAACATAATTAACATGATAAAGTGAACGTAATGAACGTGATGTTATGCTTTTACACGCTTAGTGTAAAATCCTCCGGTGTAACTGATTTCTGTCCTGAAAAACAATTAGGAACTCTTCATATTCATCCGTAAGCTTGGAGCTGAAACTTAGAACAAAACTTTACTGTGAGAAATCCTACAGTGGTGTGAACTAATCTTTGTCTATGGGTCTAATTTTATTGGAAAA
>NC_081143.1:14884727-14889815 GCF_958295425.1 Solea solea | reverse complement strand
AGGTAAATGAGAGCGAGAGATGGTGATTGCTTTCTTTTATGTAATGTCTATACTGTTGAATTCAGTCACTTAATAAATGATACTCAGTGTTTTCTGTAATATTGATTTTAGAAATTTAGATTTATAGTTTATAGAAGTATTACAACTTTAAATTAGTAATAATTAGTTATATTGTTTTTTTTAAATGGTTTGGTTTTTCTAAACATCACTTTTGTGGTTCTTGAAACAGTGGTTTGTTAAATAACATCATGAATATATTCTAATCTTGTTCTGAACTTGACTAATCCTGAGGAGTATCAGACAGCCTTTTCCTTCTGTGTCTTCTTCAGAAAGCCACACTGTTAAGCAGCACAAATGGCAGATAGTCTGTGTCCTTTAGATCACACCATTATAAAATTATAATTTATGTGGATTGGATTATATGTATTGGATGGTAGAGATGAAGAATTATGTGTGTGATTTACAAACATTTGAATGTAGTATCAAGTGTTGTTTTTGGTTGTTTGCAGGGTAAGACATACTGAGAGTTTACAGTACAGCCTTTTAACTATAGAAGAATTTTTCCAGTTACCTTGATCGCTGGACATTGATTGAAATGAGGCATCTAAATCTGGTGGCCTTTTCCAATATCTCTGCTCTATATTGTAAAGCACTTTATCAGACTTATCTGATGATGACAAAACTTTTTAATCTTTTTTTTATGGATATATTCCTGAAGGCTTTGTATTGACCTGATTGAATTGTGTTTGTTCACCGTGTAGAGTAACCTGAAAAAGAAGAGCAGTCTCAGTGTGCCGGTGACTGTGGACATCAGCAGCTCAGACTCGGATTCAGATGAGTCGGAATCCAAATCTGAGTCTGATTCTTCAGATTCATTGGATTCATCCGATTCCTCTGATTCAGAAGGTCTGGAGAACTGGATGATTCTGGGCCAAGGGAAACAGAATGAAGACCAGTCCATCTCACTCAACCTGGAAGGAGGATCTGACAGCAATACAGGTGTGTTTTTGCTTGTGTGCCGCCTCATTTACTCAACATGTGTGTACTTTTATGTGATTGGGAGAAAAGAAGCAGTGGATTCTATATAGTGCAGCTCACTGATAAATGAATGAGCACAGAGTTGAGCTGCACTATGTGTGTATGTTTGTATGAACACACGCAGCATCCGTGTCTGCATGTTTACAAATGTGTACTCTCTTAGCATTCCTGGCACTGTCTGCCCAGTTTCTCTCTTCTCTGCTCCATCTTTAACTACAGTTTTGTGTATTATTTACTCATATATGCGCACAGCTTTGTGTGAGTGTGAATATTTATGTTTATGAAATATTCTAATTCTAATCAGCATGCATGTGTTCATACACACACGCATACCAACAGTCATGACGCTAATGCCAAAAACAAACAAATGGGGAGACAACAACGCAGGAGATGAGAGGGAGGTGAAGTTGGGAGAGATGGGAGTAATCAAAAAATGAATAAAAATGTTGCTGGCAAATCTCCTCAGATCTACACATTATCTTAACCTGCAGCCTCAGCAGCCTCTCCAGCTTCTCTCCAGTTCACCCCCCTTCTCCCTCCTATCCTACCTAATGCTCTCCCTTCTCATTCTTTTATCCCATTTTCTTACTCACTATTGTGCTTTCTCTCCCAGTCTCCCTCTCTCTGTCTCTTTCTCACTGTTTCTTCCTCATTTGAATTTCCCTGGGCTGATGTTTCTGCAAGAGTGCCCACTGCCTCCTTGACACACAACTGGGCTAAAGGAGGGGGTCTGGAGTTGGTGGGAAGGCTTGAGGTTTTGGCCTGGTTTTTGGAGGCAAGGAGGATTTTAGGTCTCTGTGTCTCTTTCTCCCTCTCTCTCGTCTGGCTCCTCTCTGTGATCTTTGGAGCTTGACCTCATGTCTGCACATGGGGGGGCCATGGGTGTGGTGTGAAGGGGTCTTAAAGTGGGTTTTTTTCATTAAAAAATAATAATGAATGAAAGCAAAGAAATTTTAGGGACGAGCCTCAACGGTTTTAAAGGTTTTCTCCAAATCTTTACTACACACACATTTTAAGGGGGTTGTGCGTATGTTGTGTGTTTATAGACATAAGATAAGATGAAAACAATTCTGTTATGAATCTCATGAAAAGATCAAAACCAAAAATTGCGCTTATTGACATGTTCTTTCATTGTCATAAAATGCTGCAGTGCAAACTCACCAAATTAATCTGAATGTGAAAAATGTCCCAATGTTTGTTCACTTTTAATTAACATTTGTTTTTAAACACAGTAAGACTTTCGACATCAGCAAAGGACTTTATGATTTGGGTGCATTTTTTGTCTGTCTGTGACCGGCATGAATCAAAAGCAAAGAATGGATTTAAATGAAATGTTATGGGGATGTAGGTTTTGGCCAAAGGAGGTTTTGGTGATGGATATCTGGATGTCAGGGAGTATAAACTTTCAGAAGCCGAGCAGCCACTGAGGAGGGCTTTCACTCTTTTTTTAATGAAACTATATAGTTGCTTTAGTAATGTTGTAATGACCAAACAATTTGCATTTTCAAATATAGTTAATGCGGTTGAATGCGTTTATTTCTCAATCACTTCATTGGAACACATCCAGAAAATATGGGAAATATCCCAGCTGTTTTAAAATAATTTGACATGGAAGTCTAATTAATGTTATTAGCAAAAACTGTGTTTGTCCTATTATTTTATTGAAAAAAAATATCTGCTGTGATAAGGTTTGTTTTTTGACAAGACACGCTTGAGCATGACATACAGTTGTAGGAGTCAAACTCATTGACAGCTTGCTAATGTATGAGACCAACGTTCAGTCACATTATTCTAATCCAAATGCCAATGATCACATAATTTGACAGACATAAAAACAACACAGCTGGTTGTGCCTTGAGACATTTGAACATTACTGTATGTATGTATGTATGTATGTATGTATGTATGTATGTATATATATTTCCTCTTAAAATTAATAGATTTTGGTCTTTTATTGGGCATTATCACCAAATACATAGACTGGCAGCCATAGCCTCCAGCCAAAAAAAACAACCCTCACATTTATAAAACACACTTTGATAAATGTATTTGTTTAAATACACTTGCCCGTAATAAAAGACTGTGTGGTGCTGGAAGCCCTGTCATCCACGTCCTTTAATAGATCAATGATGATGATAATAATAAATACAATCCTTATGTTGTGCGTTATGGTCTTAAGGGAATACATTTGCGTACTCATCTGCAGTGGTATTCCCATTCATACAAAACATTCACATATATGCCGACACAAATGTAGTTGAGCTTGGACAGAGCTTGGATAATTCTAATTCACCTGCTCTCTTATGTTGTAGGTTTAATAAATGTTTCTATAAATGTTGTTAATGGACTTTTTGATGGGATTTTATCACACATACTAGAAAAGGTCAATGTGAGGTCACTGAGATACAGCTATATCTCTTTAGCTGTTGTATTTTATAGTTACCAACACACTCACAACCCAGAGGTGCTGAATAAATATAAAGAATGTTCTCTGTTTTTATATGTCATGTTGTGTGTTTACTCTTGTGCCTAGTTTATGTTTTCACCTTTGTTTGTGAGTAACAAGTTGGCATAGCAGTGACTAATAGTGTTTATACGCCTAAACCCCATCTCAGCATCAGCGTCAAATCACATTCACGACACTTAGCGTCCCCCTCTCACCCACAGGAATTGAATCCTTTCATGCTCTTTCTCGTTCTCTCTCTTTTGCCACTACATGGTGTCAGTTGTTCACATACTTCTACATCTTTTCTCGCTCCCTCACAAATGTTTTTTTATCAAAAACATGGTGGCACACACATACACACACACACACACACAATGCTCGAGTGGTTGTCTGTCACCTGGATGTAAGGAGCAGATGTTGGGTGGTACATCTGTAGGGACACTGGATGAGGAAAAGAGAAAAGATAGTAGAGAAAAGGGGGATGAACGAGGGCCGTCTGGCTGTCCAGCAGCCATGCAGCAGCAACCAGACGGAACAAGAGAGAAAAAGCAGAGCTTCCCAAAATCCAGCTCAGTGGCTCCCCCACCCCAAAGGTGTGTGTGTGTGTGCCCGTGCGCGTGCGCGCATGTGTATGCACATGCCTGTGAATTAATACTGGGTGTAGGCGGGGTGTGCTGAAGCTAAACTTCAATCACGTGGTGGTTAAACTTCACTTGTTGGTCGCACTCCCCCCCCCCCCAATTCTAAGGTTTTGTTTTTTTGTGCCCTTGGTCTTGGTCATTGCACACCAAACTTTGTTTGAGGCTTAGAGAGTCGGCTCTGGCTCACTATCGGGGTGGCCGATCATATCAGAGTGTGTCCGAGTGTGTATGTGTGTTTCACAGAAAGTCTCCGAGAAGGGGAGAGAGTGTGTGTGTTTGAACCAAAAGGTTATCTCTCTGTTTCACAGAGGGAGGAAGGTAAGCTCTCTTCTCTTCTCTTCTGATAAACGGTCTGCATTTATGTAGCACTTTTCTAGTCTTGTACTTTACACCACAGTTTTGTCATTCACCCATTCACTCACGTTCATACAGCACATTTATGTGCAGCACCCCTAGCATACTCATTCACACACTGTCAGCACAGTCGTCAGGAGCAACTTGGGGTCAAGTGTCGCCCACGTCTTCTCATCTCTTCTCTTTTCATCTTTTATATGTGTGTGTGTGTGTGTGAATGAGTGCTACTTTTCCTCTGGGGCTAAAACCTGCTGCTCCTTTCACAGTGAAACCTAATTTGGCCTTTGAATATTTCCAGGTGCGTGTCATGATTGTAACTTGAGCGTGTTACAGTTTGAACAGATGAAATATGGATTCTGTGTTTGTGGCTGTGATTATGAGTCAAAGTGCGTATTTATGTTCAGGGCATTGGGATTTTAAAGAGATTACACTGGCATTTTGGGTACCACACAAGGCTTTTCCCAGTGTGTGTGTGTCGGTGTGTTGTGGGTGTGTGGGTGGGCGGGTAGGTGCTGCAGAAGGGAGGCATGGATAGGATCAGCTCTTATCTTGGCTGCCCAGTGCCACACGAGGTGTAACGCCACACCCACTCTACCTCACAGTATGTTT
>NC_081143.1:14787227-14879727 GCF_958295425.1 Solea solea | reverse complement strand
TTCATACTTACCACAAAATGAGATTCTCAATCTAAATGGAAATGTTCTGGTTCAACATAGGTTAAATAATCCTCCTACTTGAAATATATATCTGCAGTTCATATATTTTTTTAAATCTAAAAACTGGATTTAGTCTCCCAAGAATCAAATTTGATATTTGAGGAGTGTGTGTCAAAGTAATTCCAAAAACTAAATTATATTTTTCTATTACAATTAGTTTCAGGCAACTGGTTGAGATAATCTTATCAAGAATGCAGTCCTGATTAAAGGTAGATTTCTGAATTTCCTTGTGCACTGAGTTAAAACATTTCAGTCACTGTAAAAAAAAAAAAAAAATATATATATATATATAAGGTGAAGACATTTTTAAGATCAAGATTTTTGTTAGGTTTTCCAGCATTCGGCAGTTTTTAAGATAAAGAACTAAGGATATGCTTCAATTTATTATATTAGGAAATGTATATTTTTCAACTCCTGAGTGAATTCTGCTTTAAGGCTGAATTTGTCCTGACACCCAAGTAAAGAAAATATCCTAAAATGCACCTTCACTGTCACTTAAGTCTTGCCACTTAAGATTCTCTCTCCGCAACCATAAAATATTTTTTTTTACATATCTACAGAGATTCATGTGTGTTTGTGTGTTTGCATGATGTGTGGGCTTGTGCTTCTACAACGGTGTGCATACTGCGTGGGCAGCCAGGTGAGCGCATATCTGTCCTCCGAGTGCTGACTGATCAATAGTAATTGGGTAGAGTGTCTCAAGCCTTTTTTCTTCCCTTTGTACTGTCGCCCTTTTGTAGGCTGACACAGACTAGAAGAGATAGAGGGACAGTGGGGAGAAAAAAAGGAAGAAAATAGGGGGGGGGGGGGACAGAGAGAAAATGGAGGATGTTTGCAAGTCGACGAGCATGACCGACCACCTCAACCAAATCTCTGGATATTTATTCAGTATTACTCACTAATCTAAAAAAAAAAAAAAAAAAAAAAATCTTTCTCCAAGTCTGTTGCACTTTTCATTCATGCCCCCACACACACTCTCTCTCTCTCTCTCTCTCTCTCTCTCTCTCTCTCTCTCTCTCTCTCTCTCTCATGCTAGGATGCTGTTAGAGATATGATTAAACAGAGATAACTTGTTAAGGTGTTCGAACAGGCTTCTCACCTCCTCATCTTTTTTGTCCTCTTGCTTACAAACAAAAACAGACTCCCAGGGTGTCTCTCTTATTCTCCTCCCTTGCTGTTCTATCTGTTTTTTGACTTCCATAAGAGCAGCGTGTGCTGAGTGAAGGCGACGAGCTCCAGCGGTATTAGCAGGGAGGCATTAGGCATAAACTCTAAGGTATATTAAAGCAACGGCCCTGTTGTTCATATAAACACGCCAATTCAATTTAGCCTGCCCCACGGGGAATGGGATTTTCAGCAGCTACTGAGAGTGCGAGGAGGGAGGGTGGGAGACGGCGAGCGAGGGAGTGCATGAGTAGTGAATGAAGGTTAGACGAGAAGCGGTGGGATGAAGTGATCTCGGGCAGTGGTGAAGGAAAAGTGAGGAAATAAGGGAAGGACAAGTTGGAGGGAGATTGGCAGAGTGGTGTTGTGGCTGGTTTCGGGAATGCATTATTGTTGTTGCGTTAACTACTATGACGTCAGCACCTGTGTTTATGCACATGTAGAGATGAACGCCATAGACACACACACAACCCACACCCTGGCAGGCAGAGGGGCTGCCTGTGTCTGTGCACCATTGCACGCTTGGACAGATAGTTATGTGGGAAACCTTACAGTTATATTATTCAATCCAAATTCAAATGGGCTTGTCAGGAAAGCTCCTGCTTTTTATTACCTGTCAGAAAAAACCAAGGGATGGATGGTGTAGAAGGGAGCAAATTAAATGACAGTAAATAAGACCCCCTATCTCTCACCCTGCCATTCTGCCATTCCTGCCTCCACTATACTTTGGCACACATTTACAGATTTTGACAGCATATTGTTGTTTGGCTCTATCTCACGTTTACCTTAATCAGATTTTATATGCCAGTCAGATGTTGGAAGATCTAATTATTTTTGTTCATCAGTGAATCCGATCTCCTGCCATCATGGAATCAATTTAGCCGACAACTGGATTTGACATCAAAGGAAAAGTCAGTCAGACAATCATCCAAAAGGGTTTGGTGCATATGTGAGGTATACAAACCAGAAATCGTGGGCAAATTGTGGGACAGGAATGAAGGAGGACAGAGTGTGGTGTATCCTTCTATCCTCCTCAACACCCAGAACAGCTTCCTCCCGTCAGCCAGGCATAACCTCTGCCATCTGTCTAACCCCTCCTCTGTCTCTCTTCCTCATCTTTCCTTTTAAACCTCCTCCTCTTCATCTGCTCTTCCTCGTCTCCCCTCAGACTGGTTCTGGGTTATTGTAGGTTTTCCCCCACTCTTAGTGTCAGATGGTGTTCAGAGAGACTTACAGTCTTAAGTGTTAATCTCAAGTCAGACCGACTTTCCTGTAACTGCGATGAGGACAGAGAGGGACAGTGGCCAAAGTCGGTATTCTCTCAATGAGCATCAACAGACTGGAGTCAATATTTTTTTGCTGCAGTTCAGTACAACATCTGCAAAGTGACAGGTTGTTTTTTTAGTTTTAGCCCTAAACTTAATCACTCTCTCAGAAATGAGGTTCTGCCTCATCACGACTATGTTTTAGTCTCCAATAATTCATTAAATTGATTCAAAGAACATGTGAACCTCCTCCCAAACACCGGTTTGTGATGGTATGGCTCATGCCTTTGATAATAGAACACAGTGTAATTCATTTTCTGTAAAAAAAAAAAAAAAAACTGCTAGTAACCAACGAATGTACCAGGTCAAAAGGAAAACTGGATGCATTTATAAACTGTATTTGAATGAGGTGATAAAAGTGCCACATTAGGAGCTCCACATCTAATCCTTTATTGTTCTTTGTCTGTGCCCTGTCCCATGGAGAGACTGCTCTAATTAAAGACTAATAATTGTATTGTTTTATAAAGCCTGTAGAGACAGAGATTCTGCTCTGCAATCATTTACTCTCTCCAATGTACCTTGCCCATTGAGGGCTATCTCGCCGGATGAAGTCTGCGACTGTCTGTTTTGGGAGAGGTTGGGTGGTGTGTGTGTGTGTGTGCGTGTGCGTGTGAGTGCGTGCGTGCGTGCGTTTGTGTGTGTGTGAGATGTGCGGCATACAGTAGGAGGAGGAAGGAAAAAGCCAGATCTAAATTAAAACTTTAAAGCACCATTATTTAATTACCCCAAAGGCTGAGGATTTGAAGGATTGAAAGGTGTGTGTGCGCATGCGCGTGCATGTGCTCGGTCATGCAAATGTGTGCTGCTGTCCAGGATTATTTCAGTTTTTCAATTTGCCCTTTCTCGTGAATGTGTGTGCATGGGCATTCATGTTAGTGTGTGTGTGTGTGTGCACGCACGTGTGTGCACGTGGTTGGCCTCTCCTGTTGCCCCTCCTTCACCCCTACCCTCCACACATGCACATACGTACACACATGCATGCACACTTGCTGAAACGCCGGCAGATAAAAAGGCATTATGGTAAATTCCACTTAATGACAAATTTTTAATTTGGGGAACAGGGCCTGCTGAATGGAGCTTAATTACCGGGGCCAAAGATCCCTCGGAAAAATAACCCCCTCGACGTGCCCAACCTGCCCGATAATGGAGCGCTCCACAAAATGCCTCAGATAAACCAACACCATTTATCTGCCCTCTCCCTCCCTCCCCCTCTTTCTGTCTGTGTATAATAACAAAAATAACAATCATGAAAATTCTATCTGCCTCCCAGCCCCATCACCCCTCTTCCCTCTCCCGCCTTTCCGCTCTCCCGCCCTCTGCCTGGCTCACTCCCGCAGGAGGAAATTCATCAAAATGAAATTGAGGTTGCAACTCACTGGTTTTATTAAAATATATTTGCCCCTTACAGACATTGTGTGCTGCTGTGTTAGTGTTTTAGCTGCGGAAAACAAAAGGGACATCCAGAATAATTTGGTCAGCGTTATCAGCGATTTTCTTGATGTGGTACAAAAGCATGACTTTGGCTTCAAAAGACAAACACTTGTTGACTGGTACTGGCTGTCATTGTTGAAACTTCAGATTTACACCTTCACTGCAAATTGAAATAAATATAGTTTAACATACAGCGACACTGACAACAGTATAACTGGATTTTCATACTTGTAGTCATATAACTAAGAACTATAATTTTATAGAGATACAGATTTAATCACTGTACTGCACTAGGTAGTGTTTCCAACTTTTTTCTTAAAAACATTACATGACTACTAAACTGAGAGTTGAAACAGATTACAACTAAGTGATTTGTTAATAATTATACTCTGTCAATCACCTTGCATTATGTAAATTGAAGCGATACTTTGTGGAAATGTTTTGGAGAATAGTATATCAATTTTAAATAATTTTAGGAGGGCGCTGATTATCAAATAGCCACTATCTCACATCCTCACATCAGCATTTTAACCTTGAGTTTAATATTATGTTCAACGCTGTTAAAGCCCATGTCTGAGTCACTGTTATTAACTAATACCAAGTCTTTGTTTGATCAATCTGACTGTTTTTTTGTTGTTATTGCTACAAACCATCCAAGCATTAAAGGGTAAGTAAACAAGTCAAATTTTAATTTGGCCTCTTTTTGAACATTGCATAATGAGACTGGCAGAACTGGTCATACTGAGTTTAATAAGGACCATTCTGGTAATCAACCGATAGATGGAGATAAATTTTGTTTGTGAATTAAACAACTACACTAAGTAGACCGTTAACGGATATTAAAAAGACCCAATGATTACCTGTCTTTTGTCAAACCCGCAGACGTGCACTGGCCCGGTTTTGAATAATTTGAACATGATTCCGCTGTAATCTCGTACACTCTTTTTCTCTGTCTCCCTCACACACACACAGCATTGCTCACTTTCTTGGCCTTCTTTGGTCCCTGTTGTTGTGTACCCTGATAGGACCATGTGGTTGCCATGCGGTTGCCAGGCCGCGCCCCTGCTGTGTGGTAATTGGTGTCTGTGGTGTTGCCGCGTGGCGACGGTGCTCTGACTGACAGGTTTGGCCACCTGCCCTGCCCTGGCTGCCAACATGGCGTGGAAGAAGGGTGAAGGGGAAGGGAGGAGGTGGCACGGGCTGGCAGGGGTGAACACTCAACATGTCAAGAGTGTGTGTGTGTGTGTGTGTGTGTGTGTGTGTGTGTGTGGTGGCGGTGGTGGGGGGGGGGGGCGCTAAAGAGAGAGAGGCTGTGATGATTCAACAGGGACCACGGTGATGGCATGTGTTAATTTTTTACTTCTTCACCAATAAGCTGTAGTGGAAAGATGGGTTGTAAAAATGTACAAATAACAAAACATTGTTTCATGTTCTTGGAAAAAAAAAAAAAGTATATACACCGTGAGCCACTTGAAATTAAGACAGATTTGGTTTTCCACTTAAAAAAAAAGAAAGAACACCTGTTTCACGCCTGTTAAAAGAGCACAAACCGTCTTGTTTGATTCAGTCCGTTTCCGCAGCCATGGTGGCAGGAATAGCCTTTGCAAAAAAAGAGTGGCACCAGTGCTGGTGTCAAGCTGTCGGAGTTCACTGCAGACTTTAAATCCACAGAGATCGAGCGATATATCCCAGAACTTGACAGACTATATTGCTGTGATCGCTTATAAAGCTGCTTTTGAGTAGGGAAACAGCCGACATTATTTGAGACATGCAGTATGTCAACACCTTTAAGTTTCTGATATTTAGTTATAGATGTCATTTCTGTATCTGAGATACAGAAGATACAGAAGTGATCTCAACACAAGTGGAACCTGGGGTTTGTGGGTTCCCATCACTATGATAGTTGTCTACCCCTGTTGCCTCTGGACCCTCAGTAATTCAGTAGAATGTTCCCCTTGCTTGTTCCCAACTGTTTTGGCTCAACAGCTTTTCACTATCTTCACCTTTTATGAATAAAACTGGTTAAGATACAAGTTGCCTGACATTGCCTGGTATATATATGATGCTGGTTATATATGTCCCTGGATTTGAACAGTGGGCTTCCTGGCAAAATGGAGTTTTGCTTCTGACTGTTGCATGACTGGATTTTGTGATGCCAGCTATTGGAGCTCTATAAGCTTTGATATTCAATACGTGGTCCATGATCATATAACGATACACCATGAAATGACGCTATATGGCTCGGTTGGTTGAATGGGTTCCCCGTGGACCCAGGCCCTCTGCAACACCTGGGGTTTGATTCCACTCTGTGGTCTTTTGCTGCGTGTTTGTGCCCTCTCTCTCTCCCTTTCATGCTACACTGTACTGTCAATTTAAGGCTACTGGGCTATTGCATTGTTTATCTAAAAGGGAGAATGATTTGAAGGAGTTTCATTTTGGTTTTTTTTCCCCACTATGACCATTCCCCACTATAAACTTTTATTTTTGACCAATTAACTGTTCACGTAAACCTTGTACTGAATATTTGGCAACGGCGCATCTCACAGGTCAGGATGAAAATATGGTTAGGGTTCACTTATTGATCTTTTTACCCATCCCTAGTTTATCTAGTATTATTAATTCTCATACTAAAAAAAAAACAGGCCCTTGAAACAATTAATTCATGTTTTTCCTTTGTTCACCTCAGTTGAATTATGCCCATCTTGGACATTTGGACTGACTTGCTCTCTCACCCTGTGTGTCTCACAGAGAGACCTGTGGAGATGGTTAAATAAATAGCATGAAATGAAGCTAATTAAAATCTGCGCTTTAATCTATAATAGGCCTGTAAAGCTATTGATCTGTGCCCTGCATGGTGAACATCCATACACACTCATAGGCATATGAACAGTGTCTATCCCCTTTTGTACTGCACATCATTTTATCCTTTGAACTTACTTGCCCACCACTTCTCTAACTTGTTTGCCAGCCACTTTTTTGTCATCAACACGTTGTCCTTTCTACCTGGATGCTGTTTGCCTCTGACTCAGCTGGCCTATTTATTGTGATGTAATGTGATCCATGGCCCATCCCAAATGAATTGTGACCTTTCTCCTCTCTTGCTCCCAGTGTTCTCCTTCATCTCACTTGTGCTTCTGCTTTCTTTGCTATTGTGTTTTGCACCCTTGACCAAACTTTTATGTCAAACAAAAGAGCGGATTTGAAGAAATGTTGTGTGTATGTGTGTGTGCGTGCGTGCATGTGCAACTTAGCCAACCTTTTTGTGTGTTTAACCTTGTAGAGGGCAAAGCTCCAAAGCAAGGGTGATGTCACAAAGGAAGCATTTTTGTTCATACACACACACACACACGCACACAGCTTGCACACTCCCACCCACCCTCGCCATTGTCATGTATAGTGTTGCTAATCCGACTCTGTCGCTTCAGTATCAAACATAACCTCTATTTGGGGGGCAAGGCCTCTTTTTTACTCCCATTTTGTGTGTGTTTGTGTGTGCGCGCTGGTTGGTGTGTTAATGGGCCCGGTCAACAGCAGGGTACAATGGGCGGGCTGGTTTGTGATGCCTGTTTAAGTGTCAGGACAGGGAAAGAGGGAGAGGGGCAAAGCAGACCAGACCATGGTTTTGTTGTTGCTAAGACAGAGGGAAGAGCAGCTTGTAGATGACACACACACACACACACACACACACACTTGAGGAAACTGGTTTATGGCGAGGCTTGAAGGTGGTTGTCAGGAGACACTGCCACACTGCAGGATGGTTGTGTGTTTTGACATTCTCGATCTTAGGTAATCAGACTTAAACCGCCCTGTCTGGACCTTGTCCCATGAGAAGGATGTTGCTTATGGAACCCTAACATTTATGTGTGTGTGTGTGTGTGTGTTTGCGCGTGTATGTCTTACCCCTGGAGAGCTGGGTGTTCATGGTTCATTAGCCACACGTACACTTCCGTTCTGTTCTCACTGGTACAAGGGACAGACTCAAAGCATTGAAACACACACACACACACACACACACACACACACACACACACACACACACACACAATTCCTTTGTTTTTTTTCTTTTTAGCTGGCTCTGATGAAGTGGCGCACTGCCTCCTCCCCGCTCCTTCTCATCTTCTAGTAATCAGGGTACCTATGAGACTGACAGGTAGCATCTGTCGCCTTTTCTCCCCGGGTCCTTCTCTCCCTCTGTTTCTCCGTCTCCCCCGTGTTCTATGCTACTGTGTTGAATTTCCCTCGACGACAAAGTGATGTGATAATGTACGAGTTGTCCCATAGAATCTAAATTGGTGGAACTTGGAGCACTGGAAGGGTGAGCATTTCCTGGAGAAAATGTGGGCACAGTTAGAGACGTCCTTGTTTTATTTCATATCTGTTAAATTTCATCCTTCTGAGCGGCTGTGGCTTTTCACCCCAGTCTGCTTGTTGAAGTATCCTTGAGCATGACGCCATACCCCAAGTTACCATTGTGAAATGGCTGTGTTTAAGAAGTTATATTTTTAGAACAAGATTTGTATGAATCAATATGCGAATACGAAGACTTTAAAAATGCAATGTACTGTCCATTTAGCATTTAAGATCATTGGACTGTGACCTCTGAGATGCACACTTTGCCACTAGATTTCTTAAGGTTTAACATTTGGTGTCAACATCAGCTGCTCCGTGAAGCCGCTGCCATTTGCTTATTGAGCCCCGGACACCTTCAGATCTGTTGGGCCATGATGGAGTGAGCTGCTCCGATGGTTTGGTTTTGAACAGGGCCTCAAGGTTGATTAGCATATTTTCACCCAGCGTACAGACAACACCCCCAATCCTCCCTCCCCTCTTTTCCCTCTCCACCCCCCCCATGTGTTTGATTCTTCGGCCGTGACAAAGGCTTCACCCTTTATCCGTGTGTGTGTTGGTGAGATGGGGGGCCCTTAGATTAAGGGAAAGCTTCCTGCTCTTTATTTGGGGAGTCCCCCCAGGAGACGCTTTGGGAATGACTTTCGTTGAGTCACTAACTCACGCACGCACACTCACACACATTCACTTCCACACGCTCATGCACACCTCTTGCCCCTGCCTTCTTTTCAAGTTTCCCATTGACTGGGGTGCTGGTTGTGTAACAGAAACCATCTCAACATCACTATTTTAAAACCTGATCAGGATAAACTGCCGTCTTTCTTTTCAACAGTACCCCACCTATTTAAATTAAGCTGATCTCCACCAGGACAGTGGGTAGATACATGGTGTGTCAAGAGTCTCTGCTTCACATAAATTCGAAGGAACATCTAAAGGTTTTCAACTCAAAAATCACCTGAATTGTAGTCAGGAGTTTGTCATACGACAGTGAGACAGATTTGCTTGCGTTTGTCCCCGTGCATGTTTTCGGAGGTGAAGGTCATGGCAGAAAGAAGCCCCATTCAAACAGCAGCCATTTTAATTTGTTTGACAGAAAAGAGAGGTGATAACCTCCCACTGCAGCCGCACACCCTGGAGGAGAGGGTGGTAAAGAGAGGTAGACAACAAGGAGAGAGAAAGAGAGAGGTAGGAGGGCTGAGCAGAATAAAGATAAGGGGCTGGATGGAGAGAGAGTCAGAGAAAGAGAGAGAGTGTGAGGTGGAAAGGTGGAAAGGAGAGTGTTCTATTTGATTATGGCTCAAGTCTGCATGTTTGTCTAAAAGCTAAAGACTGTCAACCATCTAATCGCAGGGGTCGATGTGTGGGTGTGTCTGAATATGTTTGTGAAAGCATGCAAGCTTGTGCAGGTCATTGTTATCAGCATATAATTTATGCTGTGTGTGTGTGTGTACGTTATGATTTCTGGATGTCAGTTACAGTTCTGTGAGCCTGAGGAGAATACACTGGTGTCCCTCAGGGTGCTGTTAGTGCCACTCTCATACAGATGTGTTGGGCCTCCACTGTGTCATTGTCAGTGTGTGCATGTGTGTGTCCCTCTCTTACAGGAAACTGAACTTACTCCTTAGGGTTTGGAGCTTTTCAAAGAGCTGGAAATGGTGTAAAATGTATTAGATTTTGCTTTGTCTTGTGTAAAAGATTGAGACTGCCATAAAAATACATGTATTGTACTTTGTCAAACATTTGAGTATAAGACAACTTTGCCCTGTCAATCCCCTCCCAGAAAAATCACCCATCAGTCCAAGGAGGACACAGAAGAACTGTACTCTGGCATATATATTATACATGTACATTTAATCTGTTTATCTGTACTGCAGTTGTAAGATGTAAAAAGATTTGAAACATTATGTTGCAACTTTGGAGTAAATATGATTTTTTTTTAAGTGTTGTTGAGCTTAATGACTTTCTTTAAACATGCAATATTTTAAAATGAATTTTTTTCTGGTCCAACAGATGCTGAAGAAGAAGATGGCAGCTGGTTGGTCTCTGACAAGGACAAAGAGGTACGTTGCCATTGGCAGCTTTATAGTGTTTGATACATTTGCTTGTAGGGTTACTGACTTATATTTTGAACAATGAAAAGGGAGACGTGCAGCCAAAAAAAGTGTCTTCAAAACATATAATGCAATTAAAATTAAATATTTTTAATATATAAAAGATTTTTTACAGTACAAATGGTTGGTTGTAGGACCTGATTTCAATGAGGATATTGGCTACATAAGAAGTGTGATATTTATGTAAACAATATTTTACTGGCATGAGGTTATTGCAGAGATGCAAATGTTCTCACAAGTGAATAGACTGTGTTGAGAAGATGGGAGGACTACTTGGAGGAGCTTTATGAATGAGAGAGAGGAAAATGGAGAAGTGTAGAACATAGAGGCATGCAGTTGACCAGCCAAGACTTGTTAAAAGTCACTCAAACAAAGTAGTGAAGATCAGCATGCTGCAGTATGGGTTCATGCTAAGAAAGAGTACCACAGATGCGATGTTTGCTTCAAGAGTAGTGCTGATGAAGAAGTATAGAGAAGGCCAGAAGGAGTTGCACTGTGTCTTTGTGGATCTCGGGAAAGCTTATGATCAGGTGCCAAGAGAAAAGCTGTAGTACTGTATAAGGAAGTCGGGAGTGGCAGAGAAGTTTGTGAGGATGGCGCAGGACATGAATGAAGACAATGAGACAGTGGTGAGGTGTGCAGCTGGAGGTGATGGATGGGTTTAAGGTGGCGGTGGGATTACATCAGAGATCACCTCTGAGCCCCATTGTGTTTGCAGTGGTGGACAGAAGAGGAATGATGGATGGCGAGACAGGTGAAGATACAAGCAGTAAAGGTAAGGTCAAGATACAAGGAGTAGAGGCAGCAGGGTCAGCCATCTAAAGGGTGGAGTGGGTGGAGACGGGTGTCGGGGGTGATGTATGACAGAAGGATAGCAGCAAAAGTGAAAGGGAAGGTCTACAAGATGGTAGTGAGACCTGAAGATGCTGAGATTTTTTTTGGGAGTCACCAGATAGACAAGATTAGAAATGAGTGTATTCGAGGGACAGCTGAGGGTGAATGGTTTGGAGATAAAGTAAGAGAGGCAAGGTTGAGATGTTTAGTCATGTGCAGAGGAGTGATAGTGATTATATTGGACAAAGGATGATGAAGATGGATCCGCCAGGCAGGAGAAAAAGAGGAAGACCACAGAGAAGGTTCTTGGATGTTGTGAAGGAGGACATGCGGAATAGGGTAAGATGTAGTGTAGGGTACTGTGGTGGCAAGGACACATTATTGCATTGTTATTCTTATCTCACTGTAGAAGCCTGTTTTTTTTTGTTTGTTTGTTTGTTTTGTTTCAGGCTCAGATATGTAACAAAGACAAAGGTGCCAGGACAGTGCTGCAGCGGGTTTCCAACAGATACTACACAAGCAAGAACGTCAATTGTAGAAACTGCAACAAGACCGGCCATCTCTCAAAGAACTGCCCAGAACCCAAGGTCAATTCCACTGAACTGAGTTCTAAGTATCATGTATACACAATGTTGAGGATAGGAGCACTAAAATACCAACTTGTCTCTGTAAATGTGTGCAGAAATTGTCGCCCTGTTTCCTGTGTGGCACCCCAGGACACCAGACCAGGGACTGTCCCAACAGGCACTGCAACAACTGTGGCCTGCCTGGTCACCTATACAGCTCCTGCAGTGAGAGGGCATACTGGCACAAACAGTGTCATCGCTGTGGCATGAAGGGGCACTTCTTTGATGTGAGTAAATTTACAGCACCTTGTTGTCATTCAAATCAGGGGAGGCTTTGCTCACTAACAAAGAAAGCCAAGCTCACATTTATCACAGCAACTGCATGAAACAAACTTTTTGGACCCCCAAACTATATGCAAGCTTTTGATATTTGTGCATCATATTTGGAAGTCATCATCATTAATAATTTTCTTACTATCACATTCACTAACTACATCATTATTGAAGTCATGGTTTCATGTTGGGGCAGTAAGGCCAGGCTTTTCTGCAGGTGCTGAATGAGTTTGAGATCAAGGCCATGTGTGTAAATCAGACACTTTCTTCCACATTAAACTTCAGGGCTCAAATTAATTGTACAAAATTGCAGAAATTAGTTGTAACCTAACCCTCATCGGAAGAAACAGGTGGAATCAGCATCAACTAATTATGAGCTGGTGCTTTTACTGAATAAAAAGAAAAACCCTTTTACAACTTCTCTGCTTCAAAACAGACTTTCATGTCCGTCGGAAAATTTTAGAAAATGAGGAAGGTCCTGTTTGTTTGCTTTATGTTAACAGGTGTACAGCTTTGCGTTTTTGAGTATTTGAATAGTCACACATTCAACAACACACTTGATGATTGGTCATGTGTATGTGTCGAAAGCAGAACTTTAACTTGAAATGAAAAGAGCTACAATACCACTCAGTAAAATTCCATCACTGATGTGGCAGCTCACATTGACTGGATGGACTGTTGTGCAAAGGCTTTCAGTTTGTACACTGGACAATCAGACAGAGACTTTTCCAAAAGATTTAAATTAAGTTGGACACATAACATTATGCAAATTATCACTGGCTTCTGTGCATAAAGAATGTCCCTAAATTGGAAAGATGTCCTTAGCAACCCAAGTACTGAAGGGATAAGAAAACTCTGAATTCAGTCTACAGTAGATTTTGAATAAATATCTAATCAGTTGTGATTGCGATATGATTCACGATATCAAAGCGAAAGGTACTTATTCAAAATTATTACTGTGTGATATTTGTGCAGATCTTTGAGAAACAAAGATGTTCTCTTCAGTCTGTAGAATAAGATGTATCGATTAAGACAATAATTAATCTAAAATGATATTTAGACACACATTTTGGCTTTAACAAATATTGCGCCTCCTGCGATTTAAAATACAATTTCGATTAATTGTTCAGCCCTAGTCTACAGTGCTTCATGCTGCTGCAAATATAGTTAATGTGTTTCTATGCTTGTGTGAGCTTCAGCCTGTAGTCACAACAATTTATATCTAATGGAAATGTAATAAAACACTAAGCACATACAATTTACATTTATGTATTTCCTTTCCACTACTTCCCTCTTTCTTCCTGCTTTCTCCCTGTCTCACCCCTCCTCTCTCCCCCCCACTTTCTCTCTCACACTAGTAATGAGTGACCAGGGTCAGCACACGCTGCTGTTCACATTAATTGATACACTTCAGCAATTACAGCTTAGTTATGTCCCTGCCATGCTGCATATTCCAGCTGTGGACTTGTGTGTAAGTCTATGTGTGTGTGTGTGTGCACACATTGATGCTGAAGGGTGAATCTAATGACCATCAATGACAATTATCTCACCGCAACGTTCATTACCTTGCCCATTTACACTAATGCCATAGAATGGAAAACCCTGTGTGTATGTAAGAGTCTGTGTCTCCCCATCTCACTGTCTCTCCCTTCTTGCTCTCTCTCTCTCGCTCTCTCTCTCCCCCCTCTCTCCCTCTCTCCCCCCCTGACAGTCATGTACTGTGCTCTGTGTAATGGATGAGTAACCAGGTGAACACCAGAGGGAGAGGGGAGACCAGGACACAGCCCCTTTTCTTTCTTTCTCTTGCTCTCTTTTTTACTCATTTATTCTTTTTTGGCTTTTTATCCAGTACCTCGTTTTTGTCGTCACTCCTCTTTTGCATATTGTTTTCAGTGGCAGCAAACAAAGGTGCAAAGTTGTGTGGTATTGTAATTACCCTTTTCTTGGAACGCATAACTTCTTTTTCCCTCTTACGCTCACAAATTACACTGTATGTGTTAGTGTGTGTACTTGAGAAAGAGAGTCAGGTCTCTGTCCCCTGGGCCTTTCTGTGTCTCTCATTAAAGACAGACGGTTGACGGAGCGCGAGTGTGTCGCTCGCCTCGCCTGTCGCCCTCGACAACAACACTCTACCCCGGCGGACTAGAGGGAGAGAGAAAATGGGGGAGTGGGTATGGGTGGGGTGGGGTGGGGTGGTGTGGATAGTTGAAGAAAAGAAAGCTAGATGAGAGGCGGAGGAGGATACAGCTGTCGAAATTTATATTTGTCCATCTCTCTATTCAAATCTGAACAGTGCAAATTAAACCAGAAAAATGGCATACCGTTCTTTACAGGCTACTTTTAAAGGCCGAGGTTTGAACACGCACTTTTGTCCAAAATAGTCTGTGAATTTGCACATCATGCAAATTTATATAGGACCTTGTTTAGGGTATGCAGGATAGAGGTAAACACATAGCCTTATAGTACAGGCTTAAATGTCCCTCTACTTTCCCTCTCTCATTCTGTCTCTCACTCAGTAGGTGTGTAAGTAGATAAATCTTGTTGCCTGCGGCGACTGCGGCATTTTCAATTTCCCAGTGGGAAGTGGTGGCGGTTGGGAAAGGATGTCGGAACGCTTAAGGAACAGCATGGCGAAGCCCCGGAGATAATGCTTTAGCCACACTGCGACAAAATGACTGACTGCCTTACTTACCGACTGTTTGAGTGACTGACTGCAGGGACGCACGTGAAGGGGAAACAGCCCTCTTAGTTAGAAACCACTGTGATAAAGGTTTAGTAAGAGACGGAGGAAGAGACTTGAAGAAAATGCCATTTTCAAATAAAAAATGAAAGGCTGACAGACATGACACTTTGCAGCGTTTGGACCTCTGTTTTTATTCACACCTGTGTTTTTAATACACGTGTCTAATTATCTCACTTCACATCCCAATCCTCCTCTCATAAAAGTAAATGAGTATTGCCTAATATTTCATAACTGTCATATTATATATATCTCATTATAAAGATGCACAAAAACACACTTCAAGTTCTTCTGTAGATTGATTTTTGTACCCACTCCGTTAAATATCCTAAATTATTTGAACGTGTTCTGTAAAAGTGGGTATACCCATTTTTATTTTTATTTCCATCAGATGTGTTTTTTCTTTTCTCAGGTATGTCCAGAGATCTGGAGACAGTACCACATCACAGTGAGTATCTTTCACCTTTATTTTGTGTGATGTGACTAAGAAATGAAAGAGCTTGTGTTTTTCAAACGATGCTCAATTTCTGGTTATATGTACTGTTCTTACATTTGTCTTATATGTAAGGGCAGAAGTCTCTAAGGTTGTACAGTTTCTTCAACAATATAATGTTCAGTTGCCATGATCTGAGAATAAAAGATTAGTGATTGATTAACTGTTAAAACAACATAGATTGAATGTTAATTAATGAAACCAGTGATCATGTGAAAGCATCCATGGATGAACTTGGTGCTTTAATAAATCAGCAATGTGGAAATATTAAATGTGGAGCCAGACTGAAGTACACGGGCCATTTAATTTTTTTCCAGAAACAATCAGATCAGTAGAAATTTTCTAAATATTTGGGATTTTTTTTCACATGGGCAAAGAGCACATTATCGTGTCATGATTAACATAAAAAGTCCCATTACACTTACATGGCAAATTATCCTCATAAGTCTTACATAATGTGACTTACTATATTGCTGTGTTTATATAAAAAAAAAAATAATAATAATTTTTATTTATGTCGAATTGGTTTGGACACACCAAATATAGTAGCTGTAGTTCAGTCCCAATGAAAAGGCAGAGGAATGTAAAAAAAGAGGGGTTGGACATTCCACCAGCAGGCTTACAGCATGTGACACATTTTATGCCCAGTAAACCTCAACAGATTAGAAATATATAGAAAATGTGTCATTCACAAATCACACAAATCATCAAGTGCTTGTTGTGGAGGCCGTGATTTATTAAGAATAGGCTATGCTTACCATAGCAAACTGTAACCACAGATGACCTCATGGTCAAATGCCCCCCTAAACACACACAAACACATACAGTTGTATGTCCTTGTTTTAATTATATATTAATCTGCTGAATTGAAGAATTGAATTTAAGAATCATTTTATTGCCGGTAATGATGTTACATTGTTTACAATGATTTGAGCAGTGAGACGTGGCCTTTCCAGAGAATTATTTGTAGTTTAGCAGATAGATGCTTCTAAAAGCATAAAGAAGCCAAAGGTGTCACATATTGTTGACCAAAGATCAATAAGGAAGTTGTGACAGGTATTGACCTCGCCCTCTGGCGGAGAAAAAAACATCTAAAAAGATTAAGGAAGTGGGAACCTTCACTCTGTTGCTTTACTATTATTTTCAACCTAAGTCAACCTCACATGACATCTGTGGTGCTCTCTCTCTCTCTCTCTCTCTCTCTCTCTCTCTCTCTCTCTCTCTCTCTCTCTCTCTCTCCCTCTCCCTGTTCTTGTGTGTGTGTGTGTGTGTGTGTGTGTGTGTGTGTACACAGAAACAATGTGTCAAAGAGTAGAAAACTGTGTGACAGTCCATGTCAGCTGGGAGGCATTTTCCTGTGTGTGTGTTAATTCAATAACTAGTTTTCTTGGCTCTTAACTCTGTGTGTGTGCGCGTGTCTGTGTGTGTGCATCTGAGCGAGGGGGTGATATAGACCTCAGTCTAAGAGAAAAGAGCAGCTTGTTTGTCAATTAAAAGACGTGATAAAGCATGAAATGGGCTGCCAACGCCACGCGGGACGAGGGAGTGAGAGAGAGGGAAGAAGAGTGTGTGTTTGCATATATCTTGGTGTGCACTTTGTGTGTATGTGTATGTTGGGGGAGGTCTGTCACTCTCCTCTATGGAGATTAATTAGCAGGGGCTGTCTAATGAAAAGGCAGCATCGTTAGCGCTGGGGTAGCACGGCGAGAGAGACGGAGGGAGGAGGGACAGAAGTTCCAGAGGAGACGCCAGCAAAGAGGATGCAGGGCTGACTTTAATTGTTGCTCATATGTTTAGGGGAATGCTATATGTTTCACTTAGCGCCACAAACAACGGGAGAAGTCCCTGATTAGAGAACAACCTAAAGATTCTTTGGTCGCCTTGTGGGATGATGGAATTTTACGTTTTTTCTTGTGTGTGTTTGTGTGTGACGGTGTGCTTTAACGGGTGGAGGATTGTGACCCGGGTCTAATTGAAGTATTTAAGCCATTTAAGCACTGGGAACAGAAGGTCGTTACATATCCAAACTGGCATGGGGGTTAGGAACACACACACACACACACCTGCAAACACAGGGCTCCTTCTGTTTGAGAGTCTCATTTTATTCATGATGCTGTTTATGACCCTGAACTCCCCAATGTTTAGTGTGTGTGTGTGTGTGTGTGTGTGTGTGTGTGTGTGTCTGCGTCCTCGTCCTCCCGCATTGGGAGATGCGACTGTGTCACCTTCCGCTGGGCTCAGCCAGGTGTGAAAAGGCATTCTGTCAGACCTCCCTGCTACTGGGTCCATTTATCCTATGTATGTGTGTGTGTGTGTGTGTGTGTGTGTGTGTGTGTGTTCGGGGTCCGTTTATCTTCTGAGAGTGTATGTGTTGTCCGCCTGCACCTGGCCCTCAACTAACAAACTCCTCCAAACCACACAGTATAGACCACAAAGCCCTGGGGTATTTACTGAGAAAGTAAGATACTGACACACGTGGGCACACACACAAATACACACACACAAACACACTTTTACAAGTATACAGTATATAGAGCAGTAAATGGAGTAAAAAGCGATCCACAACATTTTCATCTTGTCCGAGTCATGTGGGTTAGAAAAACATGTTTGCACCATAGTAATATTTACACATAAAGGTTAGCTTTTTTTCCCCTCCGAAGAACAGATTAGTTCAACAACTCTTTATCTGTCTCTCTTTCTCGTTCACTCCCCCACACTCCCACACACATGCACCCATGCATGCACACACTCACACATACACTTGTTTAACGTAATTTTGCCTACAGATTTTACAGTGTGGGCCGGGGGGGTGGCTTATTTTCCATTGCCTACCTCATCTAAACCGTTTTCCTGCCATATACAAAATATCATTGGACAAATCATCTGTATAATTGTATCATCAGTGTAGTGGAAGATTCTAGCAGCTTTTTATTTAGATGTGCTATTTATCTTTTAGCACATGTCCTTGAGCTAGCGTCATCGTCTGTTTGGATTTCCCTCATTTCCCAGAAAGACTTTTGGTTTTCAATAAAAGAACAGGTCAGTCGAAAACAGGTGTGTGGTTCTTAGTTATCAGCGTGTGCCAGTCGTCACCTTGTCCAAAAACAATGAGAGCAGACAGAATATTTTGCCTTTTTCGCTGTGAAATAGTGATAATCACTGGGAACTCTGTTGTTCCCTGGTGTTGTTTTTTACGGCTGTAAATGTTCCCTAAAGGCAATTGATGCTGCAGGAGAGTGATGGCATGTTGTCTATATTTATCAAAAATACAATACTATTGTAAAAAATAAAATACACAACACTTTAGTGTGAAACTTTATACTTGATATAGCCAAGTATTCCGTCCTTCCATCCTGGGAACTGGGAATGAAGATTTTCAGGTGGAATACGTCTCATGTTGAGGATATATTGATAGACAATGAATAAATTAATGAATGAATAGGCATCCGTCATGACATCTCAGGAATGCTGTAAATTAATTTCTTCACACTTGGAAACAAAACTTCACGTGGACTTGAGGATGAATGGATTTGATTTTGGCTGTCAAAGGTCAAGGTAACTGAATGTGCCTCACACATTAATGATGACAGAATTTCACACAAATACTTACAATACATAGAATTAGACGAGGAAGTGTTGACATTTTATATTCAAAAGGTCAATTTCATTGTGACATCATAATGTTCTGGCCATTATTTAACACCAGAGCTCAGGAACAGCAGGGGATATTGATATATTTCCTGCAACATGAGGAGTTGGTAAAGTATCAGTAATTTTTTTTGAGCAGTAAGTTGGTTGTTTTAGACGTTAGATGTCTGAATATGTGAAAAATGATTAATGAATGCCATATTTGATTTACTTGGCCAAGTTAGAATGATGTCATGACCGAAAGAACCAGCAGCCGCAATTGATTTTCTCAGAAGGGTGGCTGAGGTCTCCCGTAGAGATAGGGTGAGAAGCTCAGTCATCCGGCAGGGACTCTGAGTAGAGCTGCTGCTCCTTTGCGTGGAAAGGAGCCAGTTGAGGTGGTTTGGGAACCTGGTAAGGATGCTACTAGTGCTCCTGGCATTCCTGGTATGTCCAACTAGGAGGAGACCTCGGGACAGACCAAGAACTAGGTGGGAACTCCTGGGACGGCCTGGGCATCACACAGTCAGAGTTGGACTCTGGGGCCTCCTGCTAGAGCTGCTTCCCATACGAGCCTCTTAGATAAGCGGTTGACAGTGGGTGAATTTTGGAATGATTCACTATACGATTATAGAAAAATAGAAAAGTTGCAAATGCTGAATTATTGAATGATTAAGAAAAAAAAAAGTCAAATGAATTTTCTGCCACTCAACCAAGTTTTTTTTGTGTGTGTTTGACGAGGGACAAATAGGCAAAAAAAAAAATCACATCGCCAAAATTAACAGCTGATTTAAGAAGTAGGATAGTGAAATGGGAGATGGATGGATGTGAAATGAGGAGCATAGAGCAGGTTTCATGACCTCCTTGTCTAAAGACTGCATCAATGATGTAAATATGTGCATTCATACAATCTGCACATATGTCACTATGACTTTTCCCTCCCCTTCGTTAGTGTTGTCAGGACACTGCTCTGCTGGGTTAAAACCAGAGCTCCACCCTCTGGCTGCTCCAAGAAGTGAAGACTGCCCCCAAATCATTCATTCATTCATTGTCTACTGCTTTATCCTCCACATGAGGGTGTAACCCCCCCCCCCCCACACACACACACACATACAAAAAGGCCTAAACCAGGATGTGAACCAGTGACCTTCTTCCTTGCGAGGCTGCCCTCAAATCATTTTCATTCTTAATTTTAAGAATCTGAATGTGTCGTCGCTGACTCAAACCACTTATGTGTCATAATTATCAGTGTGTGATGTTTTATAAGAGGGAGCCATGTGAAGATTAGATTCAGCATGACTCATGTCTCTCTGAAGAGGAGACAGGAGAGAAGAAGATATTGGAAGCTGGAGAGAGAGAGAGAAGGTGTGTGACTATGAATGATGGAGGGGGAGAGGGAGAGAAACGAGCAGTGGGCGGAGAGTGCATCAAACAGGAGAGAGCGAGGAGAGTGGATCTGAGCACTGAGCAGCTCATTGGTACAGGTACTACACTGGTGTTTGAGCATTGATTGGCCTTTCTTTAGATAGTAGTGGTGACACCTGTACATGGGTTTATTGATCTGTACCTCAGCGTGTGTGTGTGTGTGTGTGTGTGTGTGTGTGTGTGTGTGTGAGTATCGACTGGATTTTCTCCCCCACTGTGGTATCTCACTGTGTGTGTGAACGTTGATGTTATCCTCAGGGAGAGCTGCATGTTTGTCAGTGTCTCTACTCTTAAAAAAACAGTCTGTGACCTTTTTGTTCAACACCAAAATGAAGTCATTAAGTCCTCAGCTTGAACTCCGTTTTTTCCTCACCTCTCTCCATCTTTCTTGTGCCTTTCCATTTAGTGTCTTTTACCCTTTATACCGTTGTGTCTAACTGTCTCTCCTCAAAAGGTTTTTTTTTTTTTCTCGATTCACATATGCCTTTGTTAGCCCAAGGTTAGGACGTTTTGTAAAATCCCCTTCTTCTCAGAAAAGGAAACGCATTTACATTTCTTTAGACAAATGTGGCCTCTTGAGTTGAGTCAAGTTGAAGCATATTAAGCATAATATTCAAATATTTAATTATTTAGTTTGTGCAATTCAACATCCTTCTCTTTTTTTTCTGTTTTATATTTGTCCAGGACTTCCAAATAGACAAATGAAGCAATAACAAATTATATTATCAGAGGTGTGGTCTTGTAGAGGTTTTATATGTGAAAATAACTATTTATATCATATTTTCTACAAGGTATATTTAGAAATGTTCTATTTATTGTGAATATAGAGCTTTTTTTTTGCTACTGTAGCATTAAAAGTAAACAACTGAATTCAAACATTTCTGAATGTGTGTGGTACGTTACGGTCATAAGTTCAGGACAGCACCAACTGTATAAAACCGCTAAATTACAATGACCAGTGCTTTAAGCTGAAGATAAGTGTTCCTGCAGTGCTCCAGCCAGGAGACTGAGATAAAAGCAAATGGACGTTGTAGAAAATAATAGTTTTTCCTCTACAAACTAATGCAGAGCTATCTTTCATACTGAAACCAGACTCATGTTGGCCTTGGGTGAAGTTGTGGTGGAGCCATTTTAGCATGTTGTGTGGACTTGTAGCACCCTACTGTGGTCAAATGGAGAACTGCATTATAATTCCACAGAGTTCTGGGTCAAAGTGTTATAGGTATACACAGTGCTTACTGCACATTTGTGGGATGTTATCATTGTTTTATGAAGTGCAGTCTCAAAAATATTGTATCTTTCACCAATGACAACAAAACATCATAATTAAGTTCACCTGATGTTTACCAGGTTACAGATTTAATTGGCTGTATAGCTTTGGAATAAATGTGCTATCTATACACGATGACAGTAAAATTAATAATCACCACACTAACAACATTACAACAAAAATACAGATATACACTCATAGACAGATGGCTGCTCACTCACTGTCTCCACACATCAGTCCTAATAGTTCAACCTCATAAAGAGTGTATTGATGAGCTATGCACACTCTCTCTCCTGCTGAACTTTAAATAAGTTAAAGTTTTGACCTTTATTCCACGTCTTTTCATGTCCTTCCTTCTGTCTGGCGACTTCCTTTTGTCATTCCCTTTACAAGAATGTGCTCAAATGAAACCTGTAAAAATCCTTTAAATTCACATCCATTCAGCGAGCTGTTTTTTGCTGTGTCATCATTGTACAGTACAGTCTCTTCTCACCTCTGCCGCATCAAAAGAGTCTCAAACAGACACTGAAGGCACAGTAGGCAGGGGAAGGTGCATTTGTAAAAGGAAATGGTTTTTGTATGCCTTTGTCTAGTTTTATTACCATCTGAAGGTCATCGGAGCAAAGAAAGAATAGATAACTACATTTATTTACCATTTATGTAGGGTAGTTCTTTCATAGTCTTGCATTCAACTAACAATTGATTCTGTTAATTCTTTTGAAATGTGGCTTGTAAGAACAACATGAAGAAGGGGGGAGTCTAATTATAAATAATGCCTGAAATTGTAAAAAAAATTTATAATGGACAGCAACACAGTTTATTGCAAAATAATCCCAATCAAATTACAACCACGTGCAGATTCCCAATTTAAAGACTGTGTGATAAAACAGCATAATGATGACATTTCACAGCCCAAAAATCTTACTCTTTAGATGAGGAAATGTGTGTTTGTGTCTCTAAAAAATGCCGCTTTAGTAGCAGCTTTAGCTACTTGTATAATTGATTAAATGTTTGTGGTGTCGGCCTTATTTCCATTTTTTAAACTGAATACTTTAGGGGTATTTTTGGAGAGTTGGTTAGATAAAACAAATATTGACAAATGTTTGTTTTAATTGTGATGGATATTTTTTCTTTACAATTCCATTTTCGACATTTACTAGACTCAACTATCAAGGAAATAGTCTGCAAATGAATCACGAATACGAATAGTTAACTAAAAAGGTAGGTTCAGCAAAAATACAACAATTATTGTAATAATAAAGTTGAAATTGTATTTAAACAAAGTAAAGGTAAAATAAATTTATTTTGTAGTTGCATGTCATCGCTCAGGAGGATGGGGACATTGCACTCAGGTGTTTCACATAAACTGCTCCTATGTAGAAGCATAGGAATGTGCACACAAATATGTGTGAATGTAATGTAATGAATGTACACCCACAGTCACACACACACACACACACACACACACACACACACACACACAGGTGGTGTGTTATCAGAGGTCTTGCAGCCTTTGCAGGTCTTTGTACATTTCCGCTTAGCTGGATGGTGTCGATTTTGTTGTGCGAGTGTGTGGAAGTGTGTGATTACGTGTTTGTGGTGTGTTGGCTGAGATGTGAAATAAGGGTTTACCCTTCTGACCAGAGCGTACGCGGCTCAGTCCTTATGACTATAGTACATCTGTAACCCGGTCTCTTATGTCCACATGTCTTGGCTCTGTCTAATGCTGGTAATTTAGTGAGGAATTGCTTCCCTTTAAAACACAGCATCACTACGACCACACTGATGAAAGTGGCATCTGAACTCAACTGTGACTGCTAAGTATTTATTATATTTTAAATTATAATATAAGTTTGACCCAGATTTGAATAGATTAACTTGTATCCTCTATTTTGCCTTCCATGGTGTGACCAGATTACACCCAGACTCTGCCCCATGAGGGGAGGGGGGTTTCTCTAAGAGGTGGCAGCTTTCCACTGTCCTTTCACTGCTGCCTCACATTATTGTAACATTCCAGGAGAATTTTCCCTCGCCGTAGAGAAAATCACTCTGATTGACTGACTGACGGGAGGAGATAGGAAGAGCCTTTGGGAATCAGACTCTGAGAGTCAAGTCTTTGCAGGGCGTGTTGGGTCAGGGCTTTGCTCTGATTCTTTGTGAACTGGCAGACACAAAGGGGGGAAGGAATCACATCTGGTTATTTAGGGGTTTTCTCCCCCTCCTCCCTCCATGTAGCCTCCTTAACAATACACATGCACACCTCCACTTTACACTGTCTACTAAAATTATGGATTTGTTTTATAATGTACTTTTTATAAGTTAGAGAACATAGTTTACACTTAAAGGGGAAAGAAACATTTAATTACGAGTTTTAATGGTTTTATATGTTGCACATGTTTCCTTTTGTGTTTGAATGGGTGTTCACCTTATAGCCATTTAATCTCTCTAATTCACAACTGTCTAATTAGCCCTCCCTGTTAACCTAATATGTACACACTGGCATGTTACACACACACACACACACACACACACACACACACACATACATGCACCACAAGTCTGTTAGTTTTGGTATGAGCCCAGAAGTCTTGTGTTGTGTTGCGGGGCTGTTTCCTATGATAAAGCATGCATAGTTGGTCCCTGGTGGGTCCAGTAACATATGCAAACCTCTCTCCATCACCGCAATAACATATGCAAAACAGTGCCACTGGCCTCGGCCCCCGCCATCCCACCACCCATTACTGCTAAGGTCACACCCCCCCCCCTTGTCTCTGGCTGACACACACACACACACAAGCCTGTTTGCTTCTCGGATTGTGTTCGATAACTGTGTGTGTGTGTGTTCCTTCAGATTGTGGTTTGTAACAGTCTCAGCTTTGTGCTGGCCAAAGGATTATCACAGCTTTGCCACCAACAGCTAAGGCAAGGAGCAGAGCTTAGAGAGACACGGTGTATGTGCTGGGACAAGTGTGGGAAAACAGTGTGTGTGTGAGAGAGAGAGGCTACGGATGGCTGATTGTCTGTGTCCGCACGGTGAAACCCTTAGGACCGTCTCAAACACACACTAAATCACCAGTCCTCTTCCAGGCTTGAGTCCTTTTTTTTTGTCCAACAGTAAAAGTGTATGTGAACAGCTTCAGACGCTCGTCATGTCAAAACAGCAGGTAGTGAATCAGACTCCTGATCCCTCTCTTGCTGCGTCTGCTCTCAGTCGACTGTGTAGATGCACTAATTGTTTTTGATGAGGTATTGGGATTTCTGTCACAAAGAGCATACAAGTACACCTAATCAAAACAAGCCTGTAACAAAGGTGACATAGGATTAAGCTGTTATGGTTTATAGTTATACCACTGTTTATAATGGAAGCAGCCTTACAGAGGTGTCATAAACACAGCAGCAGAGAATAAAACAGAAACTGGAACTATAATTACAGCTGAGGCAAACTGCCAGGGGCTGTCTGATGACAGTATAGGTCAGTTGTTTCCAGCCTGAGTGTCAGGAGTCTCCACACAAATTTATTTGTTTGTTTGTTTGTTTGTTTGTTTGTTTGTTTGTTTATTTATTTATTGATTTATTTACTTACTTACTTACTTATTTGAGTAAGGACATTGCACATTAATTAACACCAAAGTGTCAATATGCCAGATTATAGCCATTGGCTAAATTATATATGCAGTTCCTAGGCAGGTTGATGGAGTAAGACAAAATATGCAGCATAAGTGCATACACTAAAAGGTAACAAAAACAAGTACAGGAAAAATACATAAACTTGACAATAACAATATCAACCTGCCTTCCACCATACCCAGGTGTGTATGAGAAGTTGAAATGATGACTGACTTTTGCATTTAACTATTATCAATAGGCTGAAAATACATTTTCTTGTTCATCACAGCCCTCACGGTCTTTTAGCAACACTCTTGCTACCTCAGTCTTACACATGAATTACTCTAGTATAGTTGTTAGCTCAGCAGTGATGGCAACTCGCTTGCTGAAATGCCTTCACTGTGAGTATCAGAAGGCGTGGTAGAAGAGCCTGATGTATGTTTTGTGAAGATAGACTTAAAAAACTAGCTGAGAAATTGCACTTTTGGGTTTTTTTCCCCCAGGAGTGGGAGAGGTCAGTTTATATTGTGCCTTATGGAGAAGCTGGATGGTTCTCCTCTCACTCCCTCAGTCACTGTTCATATTCTGTAAGTCACTGTGCTTTGGTAGTCACATTGTGTGAAACTAGACAAATATGTCTACGTTCTGGTGGAAAATCATGTATGAAGAGTGAAATTTGTGATGTGTAGGGCAAGTTGAAGATAGACTCTCACAACCTCTCTCCACTCTAGCTCTGAACCTTAACACGTAATACACACCAATGTAAAATTCTGGAATAAGCTGAAATGTCCTTGAATTTTTAAACCGTAACTGTGGGAAAGTTGTAAAGGCCATGGAAGAGCTGAGTTGAGGGATGAAAGTCTCACTATTTGTGAATCTTTTGAAGTTTAAGTGAAGCTTCTACAATGAAGCATGTGGAACCAGTAAGTCGTGGAATATTGGCGTGTGTGAACTTGTGTTTCAGTTCATTTGAATGAGGAACTTTCAAAACAGTTGAATATTTCTATTGTCTGTCAAATTCTGTGACCATTGTGTATGTAATACTCGTAAACCTGGTGTAACAGACTTTTTTCACAGCAGGTATTTGTCAACATGAAATTGTGTGACAAACACAGGTTTTACCAATGATGGTTCAGCTCCACGCTTAAGAGAACCCGGGTCATGCTTGTTCAAATGTGTATGGGTAGGTCATACTAAATACTTGACACTAATGTCTTTAGAACATTTTTTTTATTATTGTCTGAAGTGTTATTTTTCTACTGCATTCATTTTTTTTTTCTGTATTTTTTGGCTGTGTTTCAATAAGGTGACAGAGAAATAAGTAATATGTCATGGTCGTTAATGCGTAATGACACATGGTCACAAAGTTATATGGTAGGGATGCGCCGAAATGAAAATTGTTGGAAATCAGGAAACACTTGGCCGAAAATGAGAGAAAGTTTTTTTTTTTTTTTTTTATCTAATTTTGATGTTATGGCTGGGACTGTGTGTACTTACCTCACAAAAGTTAAGGCATTGCAATTGTATAGATTAATATTCATTCTTCAAAGAATAAATCAATTAAGAGACTATGAAAATATTTAGGAGGATCTCATCGAACATATCAGACAACAAGGGTGCATGCCCCTCATCTGCGCACCGCTCCTGCGCTGTGCACTTCTCCGTCTCCTAGCGGGCTCTCCTGGATTATTTAAAACATGTTGACAGACTCTTAAGTGTGTGCAGTTTGCTTTGGTTTCACTCCGTGGTCTGTCTCAACCTCTTTGTGTGGAAGACGCGTTAGTGCTGCAATTAAGGGAATAACGTCTTCTCTGGTGTGAAGTGAACATCGCGGGGAATTCATAATCCTGTGGATTTGCAGCGGCCTTTTGTTCTTCTTAGATTTAACCCAAAACTGATTTTGGTGGCAATGTTTTGGATATTTTTGGATATCTGGAGTTGAATCAATGCTAAAATAGCGAATTCCACCACCAAATTTTTTTTTTAAAGTATTGTAAAATATGTCTGTGTTATGTTGACTCTCACTGCACAGCCACACTCTATTGGACTCCTCCCCAAAGCCCTGAGCATTAAAGAAAGAAAAAGAGACACCAAACTGATTTGATCCTTCAGGCCCTCACCCTATTAGCTATTTAGATGCCCCTGATACGGAAACGCTGGATGAAAAAAGAGAGCACAAATGACAGAGGGATGAAGGGTCCTCCAGTTAATTAATATTGTATGAGGCAGACAACTCATCTCACACACACATGCATACAGACGCACGTTTGCTCCAGGTTTCTAGACGACTATCACAGGTTGATGGGAGAGTGGGTGGGGATTTCATTTCTTCTTTTTCTCTCTCTCATGCTTTCATTCATTCATTCATTCTGTCTGTGCTGGATCAGAGTATGTGGAGATAACACAAGCCCAAGGTCAGGGAGGAAGAGACAGTGGGAGACCTACATCCAATTTACATTAGCGATGAATGGGAAGAGGTGCAGGAAGGGTGGAGGTCGGGGTGGGGGGGGACTTGAGACAGGGACTGTGATCTCCTTGGGGCTCACGTGCGTGTGTGTGTGTGTTTGTGTTTGAAATGTTTGTATGTGTGTATGTGCGTGCTTGCTAGAGGTCTGTGATCTCCTGGCCTTTGTGATGGAGATGGGCCCGGCCGGTCTGACCCGATAATGACGCGACGCTCTAATAGCATTCATCCTTTCTGCTGCAAAACTGCTCAAGCGGAAAAGAGAGAGGAAGAGAGGAGGGGAGGGGGCAAGTGTGAGGGATAGATGTGGGAATGGAGGAGAGGAGGAAGAAGGGAGAGGAGAAGAAAAGGGGAGGCGAGGGGGTTAGCTAAGCTATGTTTGAGAAATGACATGGGGCACAAATCATTTGTTATCTTGGAATCAGGGCAGAGAGGCGGAGGAGGGGGTACCTTAAATGACTGTTACGGCATGTGTGTGTGTGTGTGTCTAAGTGTGGGTTTAGAGAATAGCATGAAGCCTGTGTGTTTGTGACAGTAAATGTGCTCTCTCTCGCTCGCTCTCTCTCTCTCTCTCTTGCTGTCTTTCTCTTTATCAGTGTATATTTGCTGTGGGCACTGGAGCATGGAAGGCTTCAGAACACTGGCCCAAAGGGGGACGGGACGCTGTGTCCAACACACACACACACTCACACACGCACATAGACGGTTACTTATCATACAGGGTCATTACAGCCCTCTAACTATATCCCTGGTAATCTGGTTTATATCAGCACCCATATTCACTGTACAATACTTAGCAGCCCATATCAATAGGGTACATGGGAATGACGAAGTAAGACGGAGAATGGGAGACTAATGGAAGGTTAAACCTCTGTTATATTGTGTCCTTAATGTTAAATGGGGATAACGATTTTGAATAAAATTTTTCTTGTGAAACCCGCTTTTAAATATTCTTTTTTCTGTATTAAGGGCAAAACAGGCCCTCCTGTGATGCAGCAGGGAGAGGACAATGGACGATCGCCTGCCTTTTGCTACAACTGCTCCAGAAAAGGACACTTTGGCCATGTGAGTATCACACTCCAGTTTTTATGCATGCCCCTGCTTGTCACGTAACAGATGCTGTCCAACATGTGTTACGCAGAAGTGAGCAGAAACTCTTTGCATTGATGATTTTGAAAGTTTACTCCTCTACACCACAGTTACACTGTAAATGTAGACAAATTTCTGTTCGCGAAAAAATTTATTTCATACCATCATCTTCAGGTTTACTCATTAGACTGGTTTTTAAAGTAATACCTTTGTTTACAATGACAATTCATACTCAACAGAATTTGTGAAAGGAATGGTGAATTCTTACAGTCTTTGTCCTCAATGTTTCTGTACACATTCTTATCACGGGATACTATGTCACTGATTAACATTTTTGTCTTTTTTTAATTTGATCATATTTGTGTTCATCTCAGGCATGTACACGGCAGAGGATGTTCAATGGTGTGTATGCCACCATCCCTTTCATCAGCCACTACGACACAGTAGAGGACATCAACCGCAGACAACACAGGTTAAAGATGAAGGTTAAGGGTAAGATAGAAACTTGAAGACACAAACTACTGCCCACCACTGTGATGCTGCTCTGGCACAAAACTCGGTAGACTTCGCTGAATAATGTCCAGGAAATTACGTCCTGACATTCTCTGAAATGTGATGATGAACATAGCAGAACATTGTCTGAGTGAGACACATTCAATCTTCATTGGATTCAGGTGAGGGGGAAGGCAATTAGCTTTGTGCACGCAGGACATGACACTTGACCAATCACTCACTCGGATTATACAGAATTTCTCCTGCTGTGTTCTCACATGAGCTCACTCCGAGATTATCCAGAGATTTGACTCGGGAGCTGGCAGGAGAATGTCCAGAGAATCTGTGGATTTCAGAAAGCAGCTACTGTCACAGTACCGCTCCTGCTGTCACAGCAAGATAAAATATCAGTATTGCTGTAATGCAGTGACAAAATCTGTGAGGGACCTAAAGCTTTTTTGCTTTCTTGCTGAGAGTTTCGTGAAGATGGATAGCATCGCTTACACAGACGTGAGAGCAGTAGCAATGGGCCCTTTGCATAGCAGCCACTTTGACGGGTCACATGAGGGAATGTCAAAATGGCTGTTGTGCAAATGTCCCTTTCCAGAAGAAAGTGAATGCTGACCAATCTCAGTAGTATTGTTTGTTTGACATCGCTGTTTGCCAAAATGACATTTTGACAGAGTTCATGATCCCCGCATGTTGAGAAAATTGGTCACAAAGTCCTTTGTGCTTCTGTTTTCCCCAGAACTGAAGAGAAATGGCTGCTTCTCTAACACCTGTGAGAACCCCGTCACACCAGAACCACCAAAGAAGAAACAGAAGCTCAACCATCATAAAAACAACCACACACACCACCAAACCTCTCAGAACCACAAACCCAGTCGCAGCCATATCTATTTTAATAATGATGATGATGATGACTTGACAATACCAAAAACAAATAAGTTCAGCAAGTGCAAACAACAACAAAGTACTAGCAATGTGAAACCATGGAAACCCAAGAGACCAGTGCCCACCTCAAGAGACCCATCAACTAAATTATTTTTGGATGAAGCGGATGACTTTCCCAGAGGGAGAGGCAAAGGACGCGGCATAGTGGGCAAAAAGAGCAACAAGAATAAGATGAAAACAAAGGAAGAACCAAAAGGTGGACAAAGAGACAGAAGACCAGACCATCTCTTTGGAGAGAAAAGGAAGAAGAATCAAGCCCGAAGAGTTTCTAACAAAAAATCTGCTGCATCAATGTATCCAACAGATGAAAACCTATTTATCATCAAACAGAGGAAACGCAGATAACATCTGTATATGTGAGGTGTGAGTGGCTGTTAGGGCTGTGCTCTTTCTGATCAATTTGTTCATAATATTTAGACACATGACTCTGGTCTCACTGCAGAAGTGCTCCTGATCTTTGTGTCAAAGGACAGGTTCAGTTGAAGTCTGTCTTAAAACAATGGCCAGCTGTGAGGACGACACCTGTGGCTCAGGACCCTCCTGACCAAGAAACAGCGGCAAGTCAACATGTCCATGGCGTACCGGGGTGATGATTCTTGCTCGGCTAAATGCGCTAACTTACCTGTGGAGGCGGGGAGTTGAGGCCTCTCCGACCCAGAGGATGGACTCCTCCCTCTAATGGAGAACATGTATAAAAACACCAAAGCTGTAGCTGCTCCACCATGCCCACCCACCAGCCACCTGCTGACCTTCTGGATGCTCCTCATAACCTGCGTGTCTGACCAATAACTGAGCTATATTTCTAATCGCATGGCGTTTGTTTACAATTTATGGTGGATTTGAGATTTGCCTTTGTGAACATGCGCCAAACCAGCTTCAAAATTAAACGATGTATCAAACTTCCATCAGACATGGACCAACAAAGTGGACTATTAGGTGTGAAAGCACTATTAGTCCTATACACTGAACCTTTAAAAGATCTCTTACTAAAGTACTGTCAGTGTAAAATGTTTATCTGAAACTAATGAGAAGCTTCATGTTTAATGTGTTAGACAAATTAAATTGAAGTATTGATTAATACAAACTTTTCTTTTCTGTTACACTGTGGATGACCAGACTAACACTGCCCAGGAAAAGGACGAGAGTAACACTGCTAAAGTCTTGGTTTTAGTCTTTATAACACATTCTTTCCACAAAATTATGATAACAGATTTTGTTCCCTATCACTTACACCGGAATTGTTTTTGTAAAGAAAGGATCATTTTAATTAAATGTAATGAAACCAACACTCATTTCTACAAGTTTTCGTTGGGTTTCCTTCCACAGTTCAAAAACATGTCGAGGTCAGTTGGACACCCAAAAATGACCGTAGGTGTGAATGTAAGAGTGAAGTGGTGGTAAGTCTCTTTATGTTGGCCCCACGATGGACTGGTGACCAGTCCAGGGAGTGACCCTGCTTTTCGCCCCTCACTGGGACTGGCTCCAGCAGCCCTCATATGGAGGATAAAGTGGTAGACCATGAGTGATTGAGATTTTCACCTGTTCTTGTATGATTTGGATATCCATCTTGTCATTTACCACCTCTCTGCAGCCCTGACAGGTGTAACTTTTACCTACCCACAGTTTAAAGTCGGTTAGTCTTATTTGTTGTGGTTACGTGATAACACAATAAAAAACTGTTTAAAGCTGATAAGGAACGTCCCCACCTAACATCAGGTGACAGTTCTGAAACTGGCTAACAAGGTAAAGGAAAACTTACTGATGTCTTAGAAAACTAACCAAAAGAGTTTAACAACATAGTTTCTGGTTACCTGTGTGCAAAAATAAAACTTTAATCTGCCCTGTCTGACTTAGTTCTGTGATTCTTGAAGTGATGTCACATTAGTTGAGTGCTTAATTTCAGAACTGTTGGTTATGAATATGCAGCCTTTAACCATAGTTCCTATAGCATTGTATGTAGTATAATTAGTATAAATGATACATAATTTGCTTTGCAACCAGGGATAAAGGGGTGCTGATAGGTTCTGATAAATATAATTTTAAATAATGGTGCCAATGCCATCATAATCAATATGGTTATAAGCAGCTTTAAAGTTAATGCTATGAATCTCTCTGAATTCTGAGTCTCATCACAAATAAACAGCAGTATTTATTACATATTTATTCATACTAACAAGATGGCAAACAATTTGATGTTTTAATGACGTACTGTATAAATATTATGTAGCACAAAATGGAAATCAACTAAAACAGCTAACTCTAACTCCTTAAAGTAGAAATGGACTTGAATAAATCTGCTTTCTATCATGCTTGATATTGTAAAGTAAAGAAGAGAAAAAATCATTAGAAGACAAAAACTACACAGCATTTTTCGGTCCGTGTCAATTCAGCAGTCTGTAAACTCAACAATAGTCCCCTAAACGCCTCATTTCACTGTAATTACAACATTTGCGACCATCACCTGAAGGCTTCAGCGGTGAAACTCGTGACGCTTTACGTC
This sequence comes from Solea solea, assembly GCF_958295425.1. NCBI lineage: Eukaryota > Metazoa > Chordata > Actinopteri > Pleuronectiformes > Soleidae > Solea > Solea solea. Next base: position 14,846,896 of record NC_081143.1, on the reverse strand, counting down.
GCCACGCCTCCTTACCAAAGGGCCCGCCCTTTCCTTTGGTTCTAACCATTCGCCGTCTTTCAATGTAAGGAAGGGCGGTGACAAACCGCCACAGCGTCTTCCGGACCCTGTCAGTAAAAAGGTTTCCGGGTCAGAGTCGCATCACTCATCGCCAAGTACTTTATTCTGAACTTCGCCGAACGAGAATCTTTGAGAATAATGACCAGCGATTTGTCCTCAACCGGTGACACCGAGCTGGACCAGTGTGTAGCTCAGTGGCTTCAGTATGACAAGGTAAGCAGACGACGGCTAACAGGCTAGCTCAGCGCGTGTGCTGCTGCTGTTGTCACTGTCACACATGGAGGCTCATAAACGATATTTATTTATGTATTATTAAACCTTTATTTAACCAGGCAGAACAGATTAAGATTAACACATTTTTATTTACAACGGTGGCCTGGCAAAAGGCAGCGCCTTTAAACTATAAGGGGCCATAAACTAATTTAGATTTAAAACAAACTTGACAATATAGACTTAGTATATATGTATGTGTGTATATGTATATATATATATGTATGTGTGTGTATATGTATATATATATATATATATATATATATATGTATATGTGTATATATATATATATATATATATATGTATATGTGTATATATATATATATATATATATATATATATATATATATATATATATATATATATATGTGTGTACACACATATATAAAGTTTGCTTATTGAACCAAATTTAAAAAAGACTATAATATTACGGATGCAGCATAAAATTTCGAGTTTGGATAAGAGTTAGGAGTTCTCATTTTAAACACAATTACTCTAGTTCTTTTGAGGGAACCATTCATGACTATTAAGTCTTAGAACACAGAGCATTTAGGCTGCTTTTTTCTATTACTATATTAAAACGTATACACTGAGGCAATGTGATGAAATTTCTTTTTTTTTTTTAAATTTTCACCAACTATACAAACACATCTGAGCAAAAACTATTTGTGAAACTCAGAAACATATCACATTTAAAGGTTCGCTTGGAACAAAAATAGAAGAAAATCTATTTTGTGACTTCTGCACAAGTATCACTACTCCTGTTTTTTTTTATAAAATATAAATATATAAAATTATTCATAACCTTGAGACAACAACATGAAAAAAAAATTGTACCCACAGCAATTTACCAAGGATGCACCTGTGGCACAGATCCATGCCACATGAGCACTAAAGGGTTAAGAGACGTGGGATGTCACCAATCAGGTCATATTAGAGAATGGACCCAGATTCATCAGCCTTGAGATAACTGAATTAGTGCTGTTGAGTGAACAGGAGTCATGTGGACCCACTTACACTGACTGGCATGTGGGCCCTATTGTATCTGTTCTGATTCTTCTTCTTTTTCATCTTTTTCTTTTTGAGTGCACTCTTGAGGGCCTTTCCATGCACATGAAAAACACATTTTCACATTTTCACATTTTGTGTTCCCACTAGCAATGCAGCAGAGTACATTTAATTCACAAGATTATTCATCATATTTATTAAAGGAAACTGATTTTTTCTCAATCCTCAATGGCCATTTGCCCAGCAGCCATCTTGTCATGTTTTAGCAGGAAAGGTACAGGTTCCACTGAACACATTAACAGTGGGTCTGTTCAATCTAAAAAAAATCTATCATTTGACTTAGAGCTGAAACAGAGATTTTTTTCCTTCCCCCTCAGAACCCCAAAACAGCATCTTTGGTGCAGGACCTGGTGAAGGAGGGAGCAGTTGAGGAGCTGAAGAAATGTTTCTCCTCCAGGATGGAGTTTGGTACAGCAGGTCTGAGAGCAGCCATGGGCCCTGGCATATCTCGTATGAATGACCTCACCATCATCCAGACCACCCAGGTTGGTAATTAAACAATTTCTAGTTTAACTTGAGCAAGTTGCGTGGAAAGTTAGTCATATACATTATCAAGTGCTTTCTCAGTGTTGACTGCATAGTTTTCATACCACCATCTGTTTTACCCTTTCGTTTAGACCCAATGCAACTACTTGTCTCTCTGGTTTCCTGTCAGAGTTGCTCTACTGCATATTAAAACACACTTGTTGACACAGATGTTTAATTACTTGAAAGGGTTTCTGTCGCTACCTCGAGGCGAGTTTCAAGAACCTGAAGGAGCGCGGTGTGGTGATTGGTTATGACGCTCGGGCTCACCCTCCCAGCGGTGGCAGCAGCAAACGCTTTGCCAGCCTGGCTGCAGCTGTTTTCATCAGTCGAGGGGTTCCTGTGCACCTCTTCTCTGGCATCACCCCAACGCCATTTGTGGTAATCCATTGTATTACTAATGTGTCCACATTATTTCATTTCTTGTTACAGATGGGGATAATAAAACACCTTTAAACCAGGACTACTAAGAAAAAGGGACTACTTTTGCATTTTAAATATGTTTAAGTTTTCCTTGTGCAAGTAAATAAAAAAAAAAAAACATCTTCTGATGTCAGGTCTGTTTGTCCTTTGTCATGTTTGTTAAGTTTGAGGCTGCAGGGGCAAATTCCAGTCAAAAACCCTTTCCTTTTGTGTACTGTACTGCATGTTGCCTAATTTGCACATACTGTACATTTATAGCTATAGGCTACTTGGTACATGTCTTTGTGTGAATGTGAAATTGTTGAGTGTATTGAAATTAATTAATATGTTATTCTGTCTCCCTGCAGCCTTTTACTGTTTCCTACCTGGGTCTGTGTGCAGGTATCATGGTGACTGCCTCTCACAACCCCAAACAGGACAATGGCTACAAGGTAAAAAAAATTGTTTCTGGATCTGGCTGCTCGTTAACATGTTAAGCTTGTTGATAAAAAGTATGTGATTCATTAGTTTTTGTTCACTGTTGCATCTGCTGTTTTATCTGTCTCAGGTTTACTGGGAGAACGGTGCCCAGATTGTGTCTCCCCATGACAAAGGAATCGCTCAGACCATAGAGGAGAACCTGGAGCCTTGGCCTGAGTCCTGGAATGCAGAGGAGGCACTGAAGAGCCCTTTGCTTAAAGACCCATACCAGGATATTCACATGCAGTACTTCAAAGCCATCCAGAACCACTGTCACCACAGGTGCTCCAAAGATAACATGACATATTGAGCTGCATATACATTTAAAATGCCTGGGGCTTAGAACAGCATGTATTGAAAAGAGAGAAACTGATATGTTACGGCAGAAGAGTGTTATGTCTGTGCCCTGACTTAGTATGTTTGAGTACATACGAAAAAATCAGTGTTGTTGTGGCTAAACAGTGTTTCGAATTTAACTTCTGTTTCCACAGGGACATAAACAAGAGTTCAGAGGTGAAAATTGTGCATACATCTGTGCACGGTGTTGGTCATGAGTTCGTCCAGTCAGCTTTCAAAGCCTTTGACCTTCAGCCGCCATTTGCTGTGGAGGAGCAGAAAGATCCAGATCCTGAATTTCCCACCGTTAAATATCCCAATCCTGAGGAGGGAGAGGGGGTCCTGGTATGTAGTGACCCTCACACAGTCATTCATCACATTGTACTGTAGATGCTGTATTTTGGTTCGCGGGTGTGACGTGTCCCTGTGTGTTTGCAGACATTGTCGTTTGCACTGGCAGAGAAGGAGGGGGCCACTGTGGTTTTGGCAAATGATCCTGATGCTGATCGTCTGGCCATTGCTGAAAAGCAAGAGAGGTGTGTGTGTGTGTGTGTGTGTGTGTGTGTGTGTGTGTGTGTGTGTGTGTGTGTGTGTGTGTGTGTGTGTGTGTGTGTGTGTGTGTGTGTGTGTGTGTGTGTGTGTGTGTGTGTGTGTGTGTGTGTGTGTGTGTGTGTGTGTGTGTGTGTGTGTGTGTGTGTGTGTGTGTGTGTGTGTGTGTGTGTGTGTGTGTGTGTGTGTGTGTGTGTGTGTGTGTGTGTGTGTGTGTGTGTGTGTGTGTGTGTGTGTGTGTGTGTGTGTGTGTGTGTGTGTGTGTGTGTGTGTGTGTGTGTGTGTGTGTGTGTATTTAATATTGTCATTTATAATATAGATGTTGGATCTTTGATCATTTTGCTCAAAAGCTTTTAAATGTATCTGAATTGATGAGGAAGTTAAATACTGAGTTCAAAATGGTGGAGAAACCAGCCTCCGTGAAAGCCTGTGAAATATTTAATGTTTTTAACATTTTGGTTTTTTGCTTTATTATATAGACATGATTCATTCTGCAGGTTTTATAACTTATAAATTGCAGTTTTCAAGCCTTCGTAATGTGTTAAGCCTACAAAAATTAATCCTTCAAAATACCTCATTAATTATAATGTGAATTAAATTAAATTAATTCCTTGTCGGATGGATCATGCTCCTATAAACTTACTCAGGGCTGCAGTTAAACTGAGGTCAGGTCCTTGACACAAACACATCATTATCATGACATTGGAAATGAGCTTGTGTTTGTTTGCACGACTGTATTTCCATAACCTCTGCATGTGTCTTCCTGTGTCAGCGGACAGTGGCGAGTGTTCAGCGGTAATGAGCTGGGAGCGTTGCTTGGTTGGTGGATGTTCCACTGCTGGAAACAGCAAAACTCTGACGCAGACGCAGTTAAAGACCTCTACATGCTGGCAAGCACCGTCTCGTCAAAGATACTGCGTGCCATCGCTCTCAAGGAAGGCTTCCACTTTGAGGTAATGCAATCATTCAGGAAAAAAATCTTGACAGCAGAAAAGCAACATTAAAACTCGTGCATGCTGCATGATGAAGGGTATACACTGCTGTTATTATTTTATAGAGCACGTTGAAACTCATCTCAGTCTGTGAGTGTCTGAGGGCCTGTATTGCACAATGCATTTCCGCCTCTTCTCATAAATGACTCATTAAAGGCTTTCGGTAATAGTACTTTCAAGACAACATGGAAAGAATCTGCTTTGAAGGGATATCAACACTTCAGTTAATAAATGGACTCTGCGAGGGGAAAGCTTCACCTTTTGGAAATGTTGCCAAAGTAAATATATGAAATCACACTTCTCACCCACCACTTCCACTGTTTGGACAGGAAACATTGACAGGTTTCAAGTGGATGGGAAACAGAGCCAGAGACCTTTTGGACCAGGGCAAGAGTGTTCTTTTTGCTTTTGAAGAGGCCATAGGTATGTGTACACACACACACACACACGCACAAATGAATGTAATTAATGTCCAGTGGCACAACTACAGGGGTATGAATCTAATAGATCCTTTGTTGCATCACATTCCTTAACACAGATAATGATTTCCACGATGTCACTTCATTAAATACAGCTTAATTAAGTTTGACCTGCCTAAACATATGCATGTGAAGAACACATAAGGCGTTTCTCTAGATGGTGCTCACTATTTTACAGCCTCAGTATCAAAGCCAGGGATTTGGATATCTGTTCTTTCAGATCTGTACTAAAAACGTTTTTATTATAAGTTCACGGTAGCATTAGCTGTGTATAGAGTATTGCAGTAGGAGTCATAGGTCCTTCTGGTGTTATAGTCAAACCAGCTTGACCTTGAGCTTCACAGTGTCCATTTATAAGCGTATATTTCCTTTCCATTGTACAGTCTGGGTTATTGTTTAAAGGAAAACATTAATCATTCAAATCAGTATATGAACACAGCAAACTTGTGTCAACTCAGGACACAACTTTGCTCAGGACACAGTTTTTTGTAGCCTACATTCAAATGTCAAACTGGGTTAAAGATCATTTGGGGTTAATATAACACATGCACACTCCAACACACACACCAATTAATTTAGAGAATTAGAATTTAGAGCATTTCCGCATAACATGATTATGTTCCTGTAATTGGAATCACTTGCCCTTGCACACACTGTTGGATAAAGAAGCACGTGACTGCACCAGCTGGAGATTGACTTACAGATGGGGCATAAAAGTGAAAGTGTGTGTCTGTGTATGTTGCAGGGTATATGTGTAGTCCCTCCGTATTGGACAAGGATGGAGTGAGTGCTGCAGCCATAGCAGGAGAGATGATTTCCTATCTGGCCACTAAAAACACCAGCCTCTCTCAAAAGCTCACTTCAGTCTTTGAACAGTAAGACACATCATTTACACGTCATTTGACTTATCTGCTTGTACCCCAGTGAGCTACAACCGTTTACCCCGAAAACAGTCATCTCATTTTAATCATCTGATTGTCAGGTATGGCTACCACATTAGTAAGAACTCCTACTTCATCTGCCATGATCAGAAAGTGATTTGCACCTTGTTCGAGCGCCTGCGCAGCTACGGTGGCCAGAAGGACTCGTATCCCACTGAATGTGGCCGCTTCTCCATTTCTACTATAAGAGACCTGACCACCGGCTACGACAGCAACCAACCTGATAAGAAAGCTGTAAGGGCGCAAACTCACACATGTACAGTTACACTAACTTTTACTCGACACTAGAACAACACTAAAGCTTCAGTATCCTCCCACATTTCTGACATTTGTCTATAAGTTAACCATTTTATCCATAGTGCAGTACCCGTACCCATTCTCTTGTATTTCTTATCCATAAAACATCAGAGATGCACTGCACACACTTAGTGAGTCACCTGCTAATTCTGAAGCTTGCCAAGAACCCATTGCACAATTTTGCAATTTACTGACAGGCATTCCTTGCATTTATAAAGGGATAGATGTCTGCCATCTGCCAGGTTTTTTTTGTTAGTCATTAAAATCTAACTGTATCAAGAACAGCATTTATATTGGTGGAAAAATTTATAACAGATAGTAACATTGACAAACTGAAAGAAAATTATTGCAGACATGAGCGTGCAAAATTACAAAGGTGATTGTTTTTATGATTGTAAAGTGCTGTAGGACTTTTTCATTCATTAAAACTGAATTTGATATTCACTAAATTGCATAATCTAGCTCCAGTGTGGATATGAAATTGTGCTGCTAATCCTTCAAATGACAGTTTGAAGCTCTTCCATGTGTTCATGTGCCACTCCCTCCTCTCCTGCCTCAGGTCCTTCCCACCTCCAGTTCCAGTCAGATGATCACCTTTACCTTCTCTAATGGGGGCGTGGCCACCATGAGGACCAGTGGCACTGAGCCAAAAATTAAATACTACACTGAGCTCTGTGCTGCTCCTGGTAACAGGTAGGTTATTATAGAGAGCAGAGCAACAACAACAAACGTGTGTGAGGCTTCATTATCAGTTACTGTGTTGATTGTTTTCTTTTAAGAATACTATACTATAAGAAATGAGTTTCCTGAAACTCAAGTAGTCACCCACTTCTCCAAAACCAGAACATGTTTAACTTACTTTTATAAAAAGCGGCGAAAATCAGCATATTCTCTTATTGGTAAATATGATGAAACTGTTAATTCATTGGGCATTAAATGGAAATCTTTACTTTGACACAGTTGTCCCATACCATTTTATAATTCCCTTCCTTCTCTCCACATCTTCAACAGCGATTTGACACATCTGAAGAAGGAACTGGACGACCTGGTTGACGCCATTGTTGAACACTTCTTTGAGCCGCAGAAAAATAATTTGCAGCCTAAGCCTCAGTAGCATTCATTCAGTACTAGTTTGAACTAAACATCCCTGACTTGCATTTCACACAATGTCTTAATTTCTCCAGATGGTATTTTTGACTTCATACAGGCTTTGTTTTGCTTTATAACCACATTGATGACACTTTTACCGCACAACACTGTTTATCTGCTATTTCAACATGCAACAGGAATACTGATACTGATCTACCAGGTTAATGGTTGCCTGTGACTTATTTGTTTAGCCATACATGTTAGTGAAGGGTCCAGATTCATTGTCAGTAAACATCACTATTACCATTCCTGAACCTGACTGTGTTAAATACAGGTTCCTGTAGATTTACTTCTATTTAACATGTGCCATTCCACACTGTGCTTTATGAAGAGTTACTATAGAATGTATATGAGACATTGTAAACAGCTGTTGAACACTTATAATGTAATATCTAATTTAATACGAGAGTATACCCGAGAGAATATTTAAAGTTTTTAAATCCTGCCATGGTGAAAGTTGGCAGTTTGTAATTATGACTGCACATGGGTGAGAATGGGTATCATGCATTGCAACTAGTAAAGTTTATTTGTATGAAATCTGTGAGTGGTGCTATTACAAGTAGCTTTACATGAATAAGTCCATAAATAAAAAAACAACTTGACACAATTTTTCTTCATGTCGGAAAGTACTGTTGTATCGATACAACATTTTGAAAGGTCCTTCAGCAGGTGAGCAGCCATTTTGGATATTAAAGAGTAGGACAAATACAGGTGCTGATATTGACATTAGTGTTCCACTCTAGGTCTACAAGTACTAAAGTCCTGTTTTTGTTTTTATTTATTAATTTGGGCATCAATTTAACTCTCTAAAAATGCACATGCACCCCCTATTTATTTTATTTAGTAATGCCTTTAGGATAAAATGGTAGTGCTCCTGTAATATTTGGGTGTTTTCTTGCATATGAGAGTTATTTTCTCAAGTGCAACAAGCTTCCTGGCTAAATAAAATGGGGGATGCATATCTAGGCAGCTGTAAAACCAGCTCTGCTGAAATATGCACCCTTCGACCCTGCTCGAACCCAGGTCTTCTTGCTGCAAAGGGAAGAGTGCTAACCACAACACCAACCATGTGGCCCTGTCTTCATGCTTATGAGAGTTAATGTCACATGAGTAACAAGCTTCCTGACTAAATGAAATGGGGGGTGCATATATCAGCAGCTGTGAAACCAGCTCTGCTGAAAAATGCACCCCCTGTTTATTTTATTTTGTAGAGTGTTTGTGATGAAATGGTGGTGCGCATGTTACATTTGGATGTCTTCTTACAAATGAGAATTAATTCCACATGTGTAACAAGCTTCCTGGCTAAATTAAATAAGGGATGCAAAACTTGGCAGCTGTAAAACCAGCTTTGCCAAAAAAATGCACCCCGTTTATTTTATTTTGTGGAGTATTGGAGATAAAATGGTGGTGCTCATGTTATATTTGGATGTATTCTTGCATGTATGAGCATTTATGTGTAAAGAGTTTCCTGGCAAAAAAAAAATGGGGGCAAACATTTGGCGCAAATAGTCATAACAGAACACCGGCAGCGCACGAATGGAGCACGCATTTGCCATGTCTCCTTCTGACTACGGAGAGGAGAGACAGAGCAGGGAGGTGGAGCCGGCCGGTTTCTTCTAAAATTAACTCTGTGAAGAGACCGCTCACGCTCTCGCTACGTGCATGCATGTTGTTGCTCTCTCACACTTCTACCGCTTAACTCATCAAGCAGGACTAACCGTGGACAGGTAAGAAGACTGGCAGACTCGGCAAATAACATTTATTTATTGGATCGATTTAGTTTTTTACGCTACCTCGTGCGTAAAGGTGGCATGTTTCGTGCGTAAAAATCTAAGCCGGTGAAACTGGGCATGTGAATGTGCGCTTCTTGGAGATACACGTCTAGTTCTCACTCGTGTCGTGGAGCGGAGGGCCTGCCTGCACTGTCCCAGCTGTTATAGTTGAGGATTTTATTTTTACATGACAAGGTCACACATAAATAGCCGCTTTGTGTTCATGGACATTTTTATCTCGTTCCGTTACTGATGTTTTTGTATGGAAACACAAAAACACCTTTTCCTCTGTGACTTCATGCTTCTCCGTACATCGCAATCTAATATAAGTTACATCCGTGTAGTGTACAGTACAGAGTGCGGGTAGATTTGTTTGCTCTCTGACACTCACACACGTTCGCACAGCATTCGTAGTGAAGACATAATGCATTCTAGAGCTGAAACAATTACTTGACTAATCGATTACTAAATTAAGTGAGAAGAATTTAAAGAAGTTCTTCAGTGTGAAAATGTTCTGGTTTCTTTGCTCCATATAACAAAGGAATCATTAAAACTGAATAATCTTTGAGAACATCTTCATTTCCAGGTTTGAAAAGCAATGATCAACATTTTTCATAATTTTCTGACATTCTCGGAACCAAGCGAGTGAAAATAATCAACCGATTAATCAATTATGAAAATGATCATTAGTTGCAGTCCTAATTCATTCCCTAGCCCCTTACCCTAACTTTAACCATCACAGCTAAATGCCTAACCCTAACCCGATCTCTAACTTAAACCCAATTCTAACCCTAAAACCAGGTCTTAACTCTCAAAAAGCCCTATAAAGATGTGAGGACCAGCCAAAATGTCCTCACTCCCTATCGTTTATATATGTTTTATGGTCCTCACAAAGATACACACACACACACACAGTGGCCACAGTCCTCATAGCTTAAATGTTACGTGTTTGTGTGTCCTTGAGACCTAAAGCTTGGGTCAGTAGACGCGTCATGTGTTCCTGTTTGGGTAAACAGCACCAGGTGGTGATATTTGTTGTATGCCCTTTATATGACTCTCAGACTCTCTACCAGCAGATTCCCATGTCCTGCTCCTTCACAGACAACACACATTCAGCAATAATATCACTTCTTAATTTCAACAGAAATGTTTGTGAATATTTGCTTGTGTGGACATGGAATATTTTACAAAAAAATGTAAATGTATGTGCTCTATTGCTTTTAAAAGTCTCTGTCCATTAACGTTTTGCAGATACAGTGAAGGCAGGCGACCCTTTCGGGCCATGTAAACATGGAAGGGCTCTACTTTGAAGTGAAGCCCAAGAGAGGTGAATCACGCAGCACAGAAGGCTCTGAGAGACCCAGAGCTGATCTGACTCCAAACCGCCAGTCATGTCCGTCATTCTCACATCTCACCTCTTCCACAAAAAACGTCTATGCTGCGAAGAGGACTGCAACATGGGCGGGAAAGATGGTGGAAATGGGAGAGGAACCGGAGGTACAGTATAGACTGACATTGATTGGTTCTCTGCCAGTCCACCACCTCACCACCATGGCCATGCTGCCCTGGGTGGTGGCTGAGATCGCCAGGTCTCAGCCAACAAAGGAGCCAGAAACAGGGATACAGTCCGTACAGCCCGGACAATTGAACCGTTCCACCTCCAATCAGATGGTTTCTCTTCACGTGTCGGCATCGTGGGTGCAATGTGTGTCTGTTTTGGGAGAGGGAGTCGTCTGGGATCCTCTTACACATACAGTGCTGTTTGAATGTCGTCCACACCAGGTGACTAAACTCATTCACAACAGCCAGGAGCCCAGCAGCTTTGGCTGCCTGGTCAGAAAGACGCCATACTGTGCCTGCTATGTCTTCCAGTGCCAGGACAGCACCAAGGTATGTGTGTTACAGTACACTTACAATCAGAGTAACTAAAGTGAGTAAAAGCTCAATAGAAAATAGGACCTTGATAAACTAACACCCGACAAACCAATAGACCAATAGGCCATCTCCAATGGCACAATGAGCACATTACAAAATCATTCCTAAAATCAAGTGGAGCAGTCTTACCAAACATCACCAACACCAGCACCGTCTTGGTTCATAAACATTTGTAGAGATATAGCACATAATGTAAAGAAGATGAGCGTTTTCACAGTAAACTATGACACATCACGATCAGGATTCTGGGTGTAGCTTTGGCACTGTTGCAGCAGCCTGCCTAGTGCTTTTACTCCATTCAACAACACAAATACACGCCATCAAATATAAAATCAACAAACAAGTCATTGGCACAGGCTGCTGGCTAACACAGCCCAGCACTAATCCTTTCAACTCTCCTCCACATGGTGTGCTATGCCAGCAGCCCTCTGTATGTGCAGTGTAAAGCTGCAGCTGGTGTCACAGTCAGGCCAGAGACATTTGATAGCATCGCCGCTGCATGCCCGACATACTGAAGACTTAAAAGAACTGGCCACAATGGAGGATATTAAATGAGAGATTAAATTAATCAAAGAAAAGCAAAATTATACCAGCTTGACCTTGAGCTGTGAGTCTTTCTTAGTCTGAATCAGGTACACGAACAAACAAATTGCTTTTGTGACGATCCAGAGGTTCTTTTAAATCTCAGTGCATAAAAGAGGAACAACAAAACAGTATATATATATATGTACATAATATTTTATATATAAAATTTAAGGCAGAGTTCATATAATGAACTGTACACTAAATATGTGTGTGTGTAGGTATTTGTTCTGATTGTGTGCATAGGTGTGTGTGTTCACTTGATTGAGACTAAATAAGTTTGCTTCATACCAGCCAAGCAGGATGTAGACCCATGTAACCATGGAAACCATTTCCTGTGGCCTAGGGCCTGTTGATGTGTTAACTACAAAGTGACAGTGTCATTTTGTGTGTGTGTGTGTGTGTGTGTCTGTTGTTCTCACTCTCCCATTTCAGCCCCTCCAAAAACATGGTAGTGATTTCATACTGAACACCTGTCACTGTCACACAGAGAGAGAGAGAGAGAGGTTTGTGCTGCTATTCTTCTTAAAACTTCCATAGCTCAGCTCAAACAAAGTGTTATCCCTAACCTTAACCATAACCAGTTAATGCCGAACCCTAACCACAGTTCAAACCTCAATTAGATCGATTAAACCTCATCTTAGCCAGTTCTTCAGAAATTCAGTTCTGGGACCAGGTTTTTGTCCTGACAAGGTCAGTGTTAATGACAGAAAGGGTCCTTAAGAGGTAACAAATACAAGCACACACACACACACACACACACAGAGAATACAGTACGTGTGTACATGCGACTGTGTGTTTCTCAAATGCAACGTATGATTGCAGGTGTGTTATGAGCCCTTGTGACATTACTGTACATTTGTAACCTCTTCATCTACCATGGAGTTGCCAGTTCAGGCTGAATCATGTGACATTTCCACAATGCAGTAAAAACCGCACATCATAATATTTACTGACAAAATAATATGACATTCACCACCCCCTCGAGGGCAGGATTCTAAATCACACATGGATTCAAAGACTGTGTCCCCAAATGATTTTGAGCCGTGTATGTGAGGATCATGATGACTGGTTATGCTTAATCTTCTGTTCTGATTGTAATATGTGAACGGGATTTTCTTCTAGTTGATAATGGCAAGCTTCATGCGTGTTTTTTAATTTAAAAAAAGAAAGACTTTTTTTTTTAAAAAAGACCAAGCAAAAGAGGTGCCAATAGGTACAGTCTTGTTAATGTACGTGGGTCCTGTCCTGGTTGCGTGGTTGTGCACAGCTCGTATGGATGCACGTGTTATAATTCTCTGTATGTAAGAACAAAAGTAGAGAATAATTTTACCTCAGGAGTCAAGACATGTTGGGTCATGGTTCTCACTTCCTGTGATGCTGCTGAAGCATGAAGAAATTAGGTTCGAGGTTTGAGGCAGTCATGATAGATTAAACTAACGGCTATAGTGAATGTATTATGCGGTGTTGTAATGTAACAAATACTTTGTTACTGTACTTCAGTACAAAATTCACATCTTTTTCTTTTACTCCACTAGATTTCCTCAATAAATTGTGCACATTTACTCCACTACATTTCCTCTAACTATCTTTGTTCCTCGTTACTACCAAATAAAATCAGAAGAAGAAGAGTTATTAATGGTCGGTATTTATATAGAGCTTTTCTGGTCTTGATGAGCTGCTTCACACTATAGTTTTTCCCTTCATCCATTCAACATGGGGTTAAGTGTCTTGCTCAAGGACACATATTGACTAGCAGGGCTAGGAATTGAACCCACAACCTTCCCGTTGAAATACAACTCACGCTACCATGGATCAACTCTTACTCCTCACTTTTTTTAAAAAATACTAAATTACTTCTGATACTTAAATACAGTAAGTATCATATACTTTAAGACTTTTACTTTAGTAAGAGTAAGACCAAAGTCATGTTCTGGTAAGATGTTTGTACTTTTACTCAAGTATCCCTTTTAGGTACTTTATACAAGACTGGTATTATGTTTGCCCAATATATTATTTTCATAAGAAAACAAAAATATGTTATTTTGTTAGATATATTTGTAAAGTATTTATTGCGACAGAGAGGCAGATTTAATAAGATTATTCTTCTTTCTGCTCCCTTTCATTCAGAATATCAGCACATTTTGGGTTGTATTTAATTGTTCTTTCCTTTTGTCAATGAATGAATGTAGTAAATAAACTTAACTAAGTAGTACATATAGTAGTTTAGCCCGAGCAGAAAAAGAAAAAGAGAGACTTCCTCTTTGGAGTCAGGGGACAGACACTTCCTCTGCTGCTGCTGCTGTAGTGAACAGTAACCACTGGGTGTCACTACTAAAGAGTTACAAAAGGTCATAATGCTTCTGGTGCACTTTTTGTGTCATGTATTCATTGAAGCCATCCTAATATCATTGTCAATGAATCACTTTTCTTGTTGTATTGTTTGTTCTTGTTGTTTATTCATTATTTTGCTTTTGCTATTTTTGCTCCTGTTAAAAGGGGAGTTTATGCCTAGTGCTGGCTCATAGTGTGAAATGGTTGGGCTCCTTTTTTTCCTTGTCTTATCAGACAAAACAGCCCCTTGTAATGTTTGATTAGACTTGATTGGTCTGTTAAGCATTTTGTAAAGCATTTGTTCAGAAAAGTGCTATACAAGTCAAGTTTATTATTATTTTCTGAAAGTGTGAACTAGCATTGTTATTATTATTATTATTATTATGAAAGCTGGCCAGCTGAAAGGCACCAGCCAATGTAACATCCTTACTCAGTTGATCCTAGAGTATAATTTATTTTGTTATTTATTTGTGACTTAATTTAAATACATCCACTTAGACATCAGCATGTAATTAAGATAATATATGCAGTTTTTTTTTATAGAAATTAAGTTTAATTTTGAATGACATACTTATCACAGGGTGATTTTGCCAACAGCAAAAGCGTGATTCCAGTTATAGTAATTCATTTGCAGCCACTATTTTTATACATTAAATATTTAGTTTTTAATTCATGGATGTTTGAGCCCTAGACAATGAACTATTAGATAATATTTTATTAGTTAATCTTTACAGGCAGTGAGTGAATTTATTCACTCTTTATTGGCAACTGTCTCTGTGTATTAGAGGTACAATTTGGTACTTTATTGTCCGAAAAGTTTTTGTGTGAGTGTATTATTGCTTCCAATCTGTAACATTTTGCAACATTTTTTGGTGAAATGCATGTTACAGCTGAATATTCCTCACCTCACCCCGTCCATGTGTGTTGGAGAATCTGTAGCCTTCAGTTAGCATCAAAACAAAAAGGATGTTTAGTTTAGTGTTTAGTTTGTCCACTGTAGGCTGTCTTTTCTATGTATTTGAACTGAGGACTTTGCTTTTTGGGGTTCTTAAACCTCTGCTCTACAGTATAAGGAGGAATCAGGCTGTGGGGCTTAAAACAAAGCTGAATCCAGTATATGGGCTAAAGCTTGGTAAGAACCCTGACCTAAAAAGTTTTATAAACCTCTGGGCCTTGAAGTGTATTTCCAGCTCTCGCCCAGCTGCAGTGCTTCGTTCACAGGAGGAACAGTCATTCCTGCTCCATTAGCTGTGCTCTGCTGCCCTAACACAGGAAATACTGTTTATCTGCAGTCACACTAGCCAAGATAATCTACATCATGTAACGGTAAAACGAAAAAAAAGTCTACCGCCTAAAGTTTAACTGCTCCGGGACAGGAACTGTGTCCGCCCCAGTCTCTCAGCGTATTGGCGGATCCATATGCATCAAGCTAACCATAGTCAGCTGGCGTACATTCGGAAGACGGATGGTTGTCCTTCAAAATAAAAGCAAAGGAAGAGACACAAACGCCACACGGAGTGAGTTGGTCTGATTTACTTTGAAGTGTTTGAACAGGATGTGCTATAGTTGTAAGAAATCAATCTTGACATGTAACCGCGGGGTCCCTCAGGCATCAGGGAGCAAAATTAACTTTCCAATGACATGATACCGAATCGTCCCACACCGTCAGGAGCGAGTCTCGTCAAAGCAACCACTCAGATCCAGTTTTGTGAAGTTTATGGCGGATGGGATGAAAGCGCGACTCCAGCGGCTCAACCTGTTCAATATCAAACAGGAACAGAAAGATGTGAGTGGTGTTTGAAGCTTGTGTTGTTGAGTTTGAGTGCCGTGCTAAGTGTTACAGTTAGCTTCCCGAACATTCAATTGACTTAGATAAACGCGTGCTGTTGTTAGCGAAGTTTAACGAATGACCTGTGGCCAGTGTTAGCCGAGCCTCTTCCCTAGCCGGGAAGTTGTTCCATGTCCGTTTACTGTTTAAATTATTAACACTTTTTTAATCGTAACTACCATAACAACGCCCATTTAAACACTTACTGACGCACACGATTGTCCTTATACCATACGTGCCCATGTTTGAGTGTGTAAACAGTACATGTTCTGTAAACATTACGATCCGGATCTAATATGTGGTCACCACAGCAGCCATGTATCACATACACACACCATAACTGGTCAAGAGACTTTCTGGTGGAAAGTGTCATAACTGACGGGCTACTTTTCACAAGCTGGTTGTAAATGTGGAGGGTTTTGTGGCTTCTGCAGTTGACATGATTAATTGAAGTTGTTGTTGTTTTATACATTAGATAAAGTTGAATATAATAATGAAATAATGTACTCAAAACTTAACTCATGATTTTCTGCTTTTGTCCATGTGTTGACATGAATGAATGGAATAGAATACGGCTAACAATGATGTTAGTTATTAACTAATCTGCTTATTGCTATATTTCTATTCACTGACTAATTGTTTTGTCCAATTAAGTGTGAATGTAGTTGAGCAGCTGTTATAAAAGCAGACATGCAGGTTACTGTCAGAATACATTAAGTCCTGCTGGCTTAACATTTCAGAAATCAAAACCACAGCATATCTGCAGTCATTAATTATTCTAATACCAGATCATTGTGGCTTTTTAAAAACTCCAGAGTCATCATCAATCATTTTAATCTCTTCTTGGTCTTCCTACTTTTTGGCTTTATTACCATATACTTTCTGATGACCATGATGGTCTGTGTGATGTAGACCATGAACATACTTTCCACTTCCACCATGTCGGCAGAGGTCTGTTCTGGCCAGTGTGACATGCATTTCATCATCCACACATTTGTGCAGTGCAGATCCCTCAAGGACAAATGCATGCTTAACTCCGCACAGACCGTACACAAGAAGACGAACTCTTGGTAAGGAATCCGTGCTTATGTGAGATCAAGTACACATGCGTAGAATGCTAGATGGATTCTGACCCTTGTTTAGTACAAACAGTGACATGTAAATGCAAAATGGCTTTCTGTATGACCTGATCTTAAATGCCATCATCCATCATGGCTGTGGCAGTGTGCACGGACCCTGTGTGATCACGGGCACAAAATGGAAACCTCTAGCACAACGTTTTCCCGTTCATTTGGTGACTTCCCCTTGTTTTGATTGAAAAAAAGAGAAATAATAACTGTGAACTCTTGGTTGAGGTTATTCAAGTCTGCTGGTACTCAGACCCATACAACCCATCACTCAATGTACATAAGTGCATAATGTTCCAACATGGGTTTTTGGAAAAGGTGATTGGCTTTCTGACATTTTGTGGCCATTTGCATTTATCAAGAAAATAATCTGACAAGTTGGTACAATCCATTTGTTTAAGACAAACCCCGCCATGCATCATGCTGGGGAGGAGGATCTCTTTTTCTCTTCAAATCTCAGGATGTTTCTTGACATGGAACAAAACAAAAGTTTCCTTGTATGATGCTGTTAGAGCTGCTGGTTCTGTTAAGTGTCTTACTGACTGTCAGGCCCTTGATAAAGCTGAGTACATGAAAATTCTGTCCGCTTGGCTGTTGTAAACACTTGCCAAATGTTAGTGTATGTGAGTGCGTCATGGCGATATCACCTCCACAGCTTGATGTTAATGCCAGTGTTTCACTCCAGGAGCTGGAGACTAGTTGTCTTGTACACCATATTAGGTACAAAGTCTGCGTTGAGCTATCTCCTCAGGAGAATCTCTCTCGTGGGTTTCACATAAACACCACCATCCCAAAGTCTTGTCTTCAAGTGAGACTTGGCATCACATTTTGGGCTGTAACATATCAGGGATAATGACGTGTCCTGTTCTTCTTATTTTTGGTTTCCTGATTAAGTAATTGTTGTATGAATTGTAAATAGTGGGTATGTTAATAAGTGAAAGTGAAAGAATTAGGCTGACCTTTTTCCATCTATCTTATTTCAAAGAGCTGACGTTACACCTTTTCAAATAAAAAAAAAAGCTGCCGTTGGTCACAGCTAGGAAAGTAGCAGTAATTTGATTTTCACAAAAGGCATTCTTCAAAACCGATTTGGGTTCATAGTTATCCAAACTGTCAAAGAGAGACTGTGCTGCTTGGATTTTTAATCCACTTTTGAGTTTTCAATGCCCTCTCCTTGTAATCCTTTGGTCTAACATGCTTTTCCACCCCTCTTTTTATGTGACTTTCCTCCCCTGCTCATGTGACAGTCCTGGCAATATTGCAAAAACAAGCCAGTAAACTATTGTCACCTTCCTGTCTTTACGTAACGGACAGTCTGTCCATGTTATTTGTCCATTAGTTTATCTTTCACCCTGCTCATCTCACCTGTCGGTGTCGGAGCTACTGTACATACACAACCCTTCTTAGGGAAAACATGGTGGTTATCTCTGAGCCTTTTAGATTTCACTTGGACTCAGCACAGCGCTTTGTCAACAAGCCCCTACATTGTGTCTCTGTTATCACATTTGAATGGGTTTGTCATTTCTGTCTTGCTTGGCTCTGTGCTTTGACTTGGAGTGATGTCAGTGTCTTTGTCTCTGGTGGCTATGCATTTTCAATCACTCAGAAACACTTCCTGCTTCACGATCGCCATACACCCACCCTTGAAAAATTTCCCCATTTCTCTGCTTTCTGCTACTGGGATTTTTCATCTGCAGCATAGCTCCTGACCTTTGAACCTCAGAGCTCTAGCTACACTTCATAAAGCACATGACCATGGGAAGTACAGAACTTGGACTTTTATTTAGTTGTTGATTTTGGCTGGTTGGTGTGTCATTGGGATTTCAGTGTTTTCTCAACTTTATTCATATATATGTAAGCAAAACTTACATTACAGTGTATTTTGTTCTAAGTAGAGTATGTTATGGTTTTGAAGATATTTGGTGTCTCGTGCTGCATTTTTCTCTGTCATCTCTTGATGGCAATAGAAATATTAGTCTGTTGCTTTAAAATAAATGTGGGACACATGGCTTTTACATGGAGCCTCTATCTTGTAAATAGACCAGTTTTAAATTTAGCTAAGAAAAAGATAAGTAGAAAAAGCAGGAGGAATGTATACAGATCTGCAGTATATATGGAAAACATTTATGAATTAGGTCTGCTATAGAAATTCATAAATGATTTTTGCTTTAATGGTCCAGGTTATTGAATATCCTTGCCTTTGACCTGTTAGCTCTCTTAGACAAACACTGAAAAGTTTTATTATCGGACTGAATTGCAGCTTCTTGTTTCGTAGTGGCACTTGTATAACTTCCTTTTTTTTGAGGTCATTAATACAGTAGTTCACTGTAGTTATGTTTGGGTGGGAAAGGCAGTACTTGTTCAGTGTTGTTCCTCTGTAAGAAGCCAAGTCTGTGGATCACAGCTCGAGGCAGTGTCCAGCTGCTTTCCTGTAAACGTTTCACTGAATAAGATACTGTGCAATCTTTCTCTATGTCTAATCTGCTCTAAACTCCAGAACAGATTTATAAATCAAATAGGAGATTTATGATGTAAAGAAATGTTTCAGTTTGCCTTTGTCATTCGTTTTCTATAATGTCAGATCACAGAAACAGAGAGAAATTCTAAATTCTATTTTTCCTTAGGGCTGCCATAATTTCTTTTCATTATCTATTGATATGCTGGTTATTTTATATATGAAATGTCAGAACCTAAAATGATGTCCTCATAATATCTTTTATCTGACTGTCGCCGCTTGTCAATGTGGGAAAAGTATTTTAACACTTTCATAACGGTGTGATATGTCTTCCATGACAAATTCTGTGATAAGTAGTTGTGTTTATGAATGCAGGGGATTTCAGCTGGAAATGCATTTGGCATGGGAGTGACTGGGAAAGTGGAGGAGACTGATGACATCATCATGCTGAGCAGTTAAGAAGCAGCTATCAGCCAAATAAAGCAGAGGGAGTGAAATTAGGGTAGGCTCCTTGAAATGAGAATAGGTCAGACAAGGACAAAACTCAAATTCTCCTCTTCACTGCTGTTCTGTATTTTCAGTGTGAGGATATGAAAGAGAGTGAAGTAGTCAGAGGAGAGGTGAAGCTGAACAGGGACTAACTGTACTCTGTCATTCAGCTCAAGTGTCTTTTTAGCGAAATCAGAAGGCAGAGGAAGGGGTTGATGGAGGGGGCTAGGCAAAACAGATAGACGTCTGTTGTGAGCGGACAGATAACAGACTCCACTCATGCCAGTTTGAATAAAAACACCTAGACACTTGAAGCTAGAGTGAGAATCGTGGTGTCTGACTACAGCCTGTGAATGAGTAAATGAAGTTCTTGTTATGGAGATGGCAGTGGAAGAAAGTCTTGTTTGTTTGACTATCTGGTTTTAAGGACAACAAAGGCATTTTGAATAAGATACCTATGACAAAGGGGCCAAACAGTTGGTAATAAAGGAATTTTGATTGACTTTATATTAAAACAGTGGTGAAGTGAGACACAGAACTTTGAGTCTTTCTGTCTGTCTTCCATACAATTTTAACATATTATGTTTATGTTCATTTGGTCATTGTGCTATGTGTTTGTGATGTGACCTTTGACCAGATTTCTCAATGAAACTTGCAGTTTAACCCTAAAAAAGTTTGAGGAAAAGTAAAAATGGAATCCTATAGAAATACTAACCATTACTAATAATTGCTGTTGACCTATGGCCTTAACCTCCACCAAAGCTCACTGACGGTGTTTTTTAAATGTCACCCTTGAGACAAACAAGTAAGAATTAAAAAAAAGAGGAACAGTAAAACTGTAATGCAATGCACTGAGTTGAGTTACTTAAACACCTTTAAATAAATTGATTGTTGTTATCAGCAGGCAACATTACATAAACAACATATACCGATGTATAAAAAAAATTCTTGTTTAAGCAATAGTACAGGTCATTTTGTGGATGAAAATCAGAATGTAGCATTGCTGTGCTATCACCTCATGAGAGCAAAATCCATTTGTAACACAGATAATTTAGCTGACACACATTTTTAAGAGCAGAACCTAAGTAGCAGGTATTGTTTTAATCGAAGAACTGGGTGAGCACGCCTCATGTTGAGGCAAGATGCAGCCTGACCTGTCTCTGAGTTGTGTGTGAGACTGGAGATTGAGTAGCTGCTCAGGCATCTCACTTTAATGACATCACTGGTGTGTGACTCAACCACTGCCTCTGTTGAACTTGTCTACTTCCTTCTTTTTTTGTTTCTTTGTTTCGTCACAAAACTAGGCACAGAAGTGGATGTGTGTATGCCAAATGTTTTTTTCAGGGTTAGTAGTTCACTCCCCAAGACATCAGTATAGATCAAAACAAGTACAAAAATACACACTGGCACAATGTCCCATGTTAT
This sequence comes from Solea solea, assembly GCF_958295425.1. Taxonomy (NCBI): domain Eukaryota; kingdom Metazoa; phylum Chordata; class Actinopteri; order Pleuronectiformes; family Soleidae; genus Solea; species Solea solea. Next base: position 14,825,401 of record NC_081143.1, on the reverse strand, counting down.
TTTTTTAATTTTTCCAAGAATGTCACTTACTCAGGGACAGACTAACTTGATATGTTTATTATTATGTTGGTTATTGCTTTTAATGAGTTGTTGCTGTGATGTTTTTGTCTTTGTTCTTTGACAAGAACGTGTTTTCCAGCTTTCATTGTATCATCTTATATGCTTTACCACATTAAACCATTGCTGTATTAAATTGTGTAAGCCATAGTTGTTATCGATGTTCACGCTGTCTTGTGGTTCTTATCAGATGCAGATTAAATAATTGTGCTCCATCTGAATTGTTAGTGTATACTTTGAACATGTTTTTTTCACAAGTCCAGCTATAAGCCCTTGTGTGATTGATTGTGATTTAAAAAACGTGGTTAAGTCTTTTTTTTTTGTCATCTCTGAGCATTAGTTTATTTCCATCAGAACGGTTTGTCTTTGTTGAGGGTATTTCCAGTTCAAATGTATTTTGGTAACATTGTGATTGACTTGATTTCAAGCTGACCACAGCTGCTTCAGTGGGAGTACAACAAAAGGTTGGGTTAAGGTTGGCTGTTAATGTTTTTCCTTAGGCCTTTTTTCAGTTCCCATAAAATGTCTGTCTATCCATTTTTGAATGTGTTTAAAACTGGTACAAGCAGTGTTTCAGACTCATGTAATGGTCATGGAAATCCTCTGTGAGTCATGGAAAGAGTGGTCACAGAAAAGGATTTTTGTGTGACTGAGGGCTCTGAATTATAGATCATTAGTTTTAGCCTGAGAGGCACACATCTTCATCACCAAATGAAAGCAGAAATAAGCTAAAGTAGACATAGGCTGGATTTTACATGATCATCAGTTACAAGTTAGGCTATTGTTATGATATTCATCATCTTAAGCCATTGTTAAATTTTGGCCTTGATGAAGTTATACACATTAGTGTAATACATAATGTATTCACTGTGGTTTCCTCAATAAAGTCTGTAAATGTCAGTAAGTGTGTTTAATTGCTCAAGTGGATGTCAAGGAAGTTTTCAACTTGGCATTTTCCTTTTAATTTAACAAGAAGCTACATATTTACTGCTGGATCCATTTGATCTCTCTAAGTGTTGGAGGGGGAGAGGCAGAGAGGAAGAGTTGTGGTCCAACTAATCTGTTGCATGCATCTTAGTCTCAGTTGAAATGATCTGGCCTCTGTGCTTATTATCATTCCACTATACTGGAAATAGACTAGTATCATAGATCAGCCTACTTGTTGTCTTGTGTTGTTGCACAATCAAAGTCTCTGTCAAAACTTGCCATTTACAGTATGTGGGTTTCTCGCACAGGAGTCGTTTTTTTTCAGCATTGATCCACAATTGCTATACGCAGCCACCTTTATGGGTGTTAGCGTCCAGACAAATACTCATACTCATACTCATCATTCACTCTATTGAAATCAATTGAGAAAAAAAATGTGTGTTTCAGCTACCTGTCATATTCAGCTCCTACGTATATGTGATGTCATGAAAGAGCATACAAAAGAATCCCAGTGTTGTAGCATACAAATGAGTCATGTTTTATATTGCTGCCAATTTCCAAAGCATACTTTGAGCTCATAGACTTCTTCTTTGTTCATGCTTTTGCTTGTTAAGACAACAAGACACAGTTCTAATTGTGAACATAGGCTATGATACAAATACAATTACAGGTTAGGAATTAGGGTTTTTACTGTTTCTGGGTGCACATGCGAAGCAAATTCAAATATTTGTGTGATATGTATGCCCCGAATCCACAGTGTATAGTTTCACAAAAGCAATAGACATGCCATGCCATGTTGCTGTTAAACGATAAGTTTAAGAATGTAACCTGTGGTGGTTTGAAATGAAGAAACATCTTCATGTGAAGTCAGTATTTTGAGCACAATGTTTATGCCAAGGTTTATTTTTGATATGATCATATTCACATGGACACTCAACTCCCATATTTTTTTTTCCTTAATCCCCATTTGTATATTTATTCTTATTGTACGTTGGCCAGCTAAATGCAGTGTAAATACAGAATGTTTTGTAACCGTTGCTTCTGGTTCTTATCTGTTTCTTCATATCTCACCAGGTCCCTGAGATCATCAGTACGCTGAGGCAAGCTGGCAAGAGCTCCTCACGCAACAGTGATATCACCAGCACTTCCAACAAAACTTCCACTGGAGGCAGTGATTCCTCTGAACCATGTTCTTCACATCTCGCTGCAATGACGACCTCCGTGGCACCCACTGCTGCTGTGTCACCAACAGCTTTTGCCAAAAAGTTCGAGGTACTTTTTTGTGGCCGCGTGAGTGTCGCTCACAGGAAAGCCCCGCCTGCTCTCATTGATGAGTGCATTGAGAAGTTTAGCCAGTTACATGGCTCAGGGACGACTGATGAAGGTGGAAATGGCAAGGGATTGGTGGATGGGTTGAGGAGGGCATTAAGCTTCCAGTCCAATGGACTGGGAAGCGGTGCTGTTGGTGATGGTGCCTCAGTGAGTCCCACCACCAGCAAGCGACTTGTCTTGTTCAAGCAAGACCCCAGTTTTCCCTGTCTGCATGCCCTGGATGAGAACGGGCTTTCACCTGAAATTTCTCACAACAACACTACTGAAGCACTTTCCCGCTCCATTGAAGTACAGCCCACCAGCCTGCAGGAGAACAGGACCATGCTGTTTACGGTAATTTCAAGCAATGCACTCTGTAAACTCTGTGCTCACATTTGCAGAGGCAACGCATGGGCAGAGCGAGCTGTGCAATATGTCCAAAAATACATACCACGATTAAAAAAAAGTTTCAAATCTGTCAATATCAGTTTATAGTCATAACATGTCTGACCCTCATGTGGAGGATAAAGTGTTAGAAGATGTGTTATAAGATGAGTGAGTGGGTGAATTATTGCCCAGTCCTATGTGAGTGGTACTGCAGTATTTGTTTTTGGTTTGCCTAGCAGTAAAATTAAATTTTTTAGAAAATGCATCTCAAATCTATAAGCAATATAGATTTGTTTGTGGTTTATCCCATGGCAGGTGTTAATATGTATTAGATATTAATGCACACTCACTTTAAAAATAAAAAAACAGGCCACTCTAAAAGGGGTTTCTCCATTAACAACCTTCTGTTATGAACAGTTATACGGCTGTTGTGTTCTGCACAAATTATGATACCACAGTAGTTAATTTAACAGCACAGGGCTATAAAATGACATGATCAAATAAAAACGTGCTCTCAGCAGAAACTTACTCACTCCACTTCTAGTTAAATTGAGAGCATGTTGTCTTTGCGGTGTAATCATTACCTACGTTGACTAGTGGCATAGAAAGCTTTTGCTTCAAATTCTAAACAAAGTCGTATTAAAAAGAACAGTGGTTTTCAGAAAAACTCTGCTGTGTGAATTCATCCGGCTCACACACAACTGCTCACTCTGACATCTTAAAGCTGTAGTTTGTAACCTGTACATATAAATCAATATCAATCAATTGCTCATAAATGCCGATTCACTCTCTGTGTTTGTCAGTATAGCAGCACTGTGGCTGAAAACACCAAGAAGCCCAACAGAGTTTCTAAAGTGGATTCTACTGCTCAAAAATAAACCTGGACCTTCAGTCGGATTTTATCACAATCGTAGTTTTGGCTTCTCGGAGAGATGATTGTGCATTATTGAAAATACGTATCACTCTAGCATAACTTAACTAAGCACAGTAGAATTAGCAGGGAGCAATAGAGGCTCTGCACTGGAACTTTAAGTGCAATTTTGGATTTCCAAAGGAACAAAGGATTTTACAAAAGAACAGCAAAAGCTATATCCCTAATGACTCAGCAAGAGCAAACGCTGACTGCAGCTCAAAATAAGCCTAGCCACACTCCTCTAACTGACTTTCACTTGACCTTGGTGACCTCCTGGATATAAGAGTTTTCCTGTTAGTCCTTTAGACAGGAAATGGTGATCATTGGCACAGGAAGCACCAGTGTATTTTGCCATCCCTCTCTGCAGCTACAGCATTTTTGACAGTGATAACTCATCCTGTTGCTTCCATGTGTATTAGTCAGAATGACGTCACCCTGGTGACATCATTGTCTCATTTTACTCCTTTAGAAAATGTCTAGTTGTATAGTTCATACTGAAAACAGAAAGACAGTGAAGAGGAACCTGAACTTATTTGCAGGAGAATTACTCTGGTTAATACACTTCCTTATTCTGTGAATCATCATCATCCCTTACTGAGGTATAAGGGGTGAAGTGTGAATAATTTCCTAATAATGGTGAGAACTGGGATATCCCCTAAAATGTAATAATTAAAAATATATTGGTACTTTCTGAGTGGAAATTTTACAAAAACACAACAGGTGTTTGACAAATTACAAAAGACACTATGCACATACACAACCCATGACACTCATGAGCTAAAAGTCTAACTGTATTTCTTTTGTGTATTAGATTGGCAGGTCTCAGATCTTCTTGGTTAGTCCAGACACTAAGAAAGTTGCCATAGAGAAGAGTTTCAGAGAAATCTCTTTCTGCTCACAGGTATGAAGCACTGGGGTTCTGCATACATTACCTTTACTGTCACATTTGTTTGTGATTTTAAAATCTGTCATTCATCACTGCAGGGTATTCGACACGTGGATCACTTCGGCTTTATTTGCAGAGAGATGGTGGAAGGAGGGAGCTGCCAATTTGTTTGCTATGTCTTCCAGTGTACTGATGAATCACTGGTAAGATGGTGTCATTTGAATTGAAATTTCCCATTCATAGTGTCTGGTGAAAAAACAGTTTGCAAAAGCACAAATCTGGATAAGAATACTTGTGTTTTTTTAGTTTTTTTTTTAAAGAAATGTATTTTGTGTTGGTATGAAAAATTACAAAATATTTAATAATTCAATAATTTAATAATTTAATAATTTAAAAATGGAAAAGCTCCACTGGGGCTGATCCAGACCCATGTGCAATGGTGTAGACTCTGATTTAAAGTGCTTCAGCGTGTGGCGCTGATATTCGGTGCTTCACTGAGTCACTGTGTGCATGTGACGACACTGATTACTATACTATACTATTACTATATAATGAGCCACTGAATATGCATTTGTTCTTCTATCAGTTTTACACTGCTATACATACGTTCTGCAAAGTTTACTATATTTATTCTCTTGACTTAGAAAGGGTGATTAGGCACGGTAACAAAATCGATATAAAAACTGGATAAACATTGGTGAAAGCAAAGTGAAGACTCACCGTTTGATCATTCCTGATGATTGCACTTTAAGGTGGACGAGATCATGCTGACTTTGAGACAGGCGTTCTCTGTGGCAGCCCTGCAGCAGAATGCAAAGACCCAGAACCAGCAGTGTGACAGCTGCCCCATGCAGCAGCTCCACAGACTGTGTGAGAGGATAGAAGGTAGGAAACTGTCCCCAGGCACTTTCATGTTGGTGAAAAATATGGTCACTTGTTTACACTTACACGGGAATTTGTGAAAGTTAGAAAGTTGTAGTTGGTTTGATAGACTATTTTTCAGAATAAAAACACTATAAAATGATCATATCCTCTTAAAGTGGGTAGATGGGTAAGGGTCATATATAAACAAGACTTGTACTATATTTTGTAAATATTTAATACTCATATATGATGGTTTAGAATAAGGAAGATGACCTATACAGTCAGAGCTGTACACTTACACGACTCATAAAGAAGACTAGCTTTGTCTATAATATATTTTGAAACTGTATTTCCATCATTTTCAGGTCTACACCCATCTAAAACCAAACTGGAGCTTCAGAGACATTTGGCCACTCTGGACAATCATACGCAAGCATCAGTGTTTGAAAACACAATGGTAATGCCCTTGTTCTGAAGACCAAGGTGTACATTTCGTAGAACCTCCTTTGAAATGACTGCAACTGGAAAATAATTAGTTTGTACATTCATCATGACTGAAATACTGTGGAAACACTAGATTTTCATATTGTATTTACAGTGATACACTAATATTTTGGTGCACATCACTTACCTATTTATTCCTTATTTTATAAATCATTTTCTCTCTCTCACATACATGACTCTTTGTCTCTTTCATCTGAAACACCTGTTGAATTTGTTTGATTCATTTTTACGTATCAGTACTTAACTGATGTAAATAAAAATTGCACTCTACCAGGAGTGAGAGAAGTGAGTCAGATGAATGCCCACCAGTATTTCTTTATCGTTCAGCTGACATCTGCTGGTGATGCAGCTGAACTGCAACACTGCCTCTGTGCTCAGTGGGCCTATGTCTGAGACCTTTCAATGTATCTTGTTTCAGAGGGCTCGCCCCAAGAGTGATCAAGAAGAGAATGAGTTGGTGATGGCCTCACTGAGGAATCTGTATGAGGAGAAACAGAGGAGCCATCAGCACATACTGCCTGGGGACAGCAAACAAGTAATGTTTTACCCATATTATGTGGACACACACACACAAACCAGGTTATCCGCAGGGTCTTAAAAACTCTAAAATACAATAATTTGAGTTTTAGGCAGTTTTGCCAGGTCTTCAATAAAAAATTGATGAATGTTACTTTTATTGAGTTATAAAGTTTGGTCATTTTGGGGGAAATGTTTAGATTTATATTACGTTGTATTATAACAACAGAACAACAGAATTTATCGTTGCACACTCAACACGAGAAAGTCCGGCAACGTGAGGAGTGGATTAGCTTGTTACTTGCACAAAATGGGGAAATGCAGGTTCATTGATGCGTGGCTTCAACATGGTGACTTTCATGAGTGGTTGAAGCCGGTTGAAAACCAGTTTCAAGCCTGCTGCACCTTCTGTAAGAGGACGCTACAGCTTGGGATATTGGGAATAAAAGCATTACAGTAGCTTGCAACATCACTATTGTTCCACATCAGGAGGGGGGAGCATTAAAGTCCGGAGCATTAAAGTCCGGCCCCATTGTGACCATGGCACTCACACACCCTCACGCATCACATGTACAGCCAAGGCAGTAGCTGTACAGTTTTTCTGAAAAATGTTCTGACAAATATTTGTTCACAACCAGCATAAATTCATCTGAGGTGATTCTGTGATGCAACATTGCACTTGTTACTCACAGGTTTGTGTATTTATGTTAATTGATAAATACAATTTGCAAGTAATTCAGTTCTTTCTCTGCTTTATATTATTAACTGCTTGTCATCTTTCCAATTATGTCATATACGTTTATTTACAAGTGTCAACATGTCCATGACAGAGTATGTGACCAAGAACAAGAAACTCGAGAAAGACACTTTAACATCTTCCACTTAAGACATTCATACATATTTGTATTCCTTTTGTGTCTGTGTTCACTTGCCTCCTTCTATAGGGGTGTGAGAAGACAGCTCCAGTGCCTGTTGAGGTGCAGCAGCAGAGTAGCAGCCGGCAGCGACTTGAGCAGTTCAAGAGCCGAGCCAAGCGATCTCTCACTGAGTCCCTGGAGGGCATTTGGAAGGTAACATTGATTGTTTTGCCTTGATTTGTGTGCAGAGGAATGTTGTCATTACATGCAGATATGCATGTTAATGGAGATGTTTTCAGTCATACTGCAACCCGTTTGCAGCAGTATTGCTTTACTATATAATCAATCACTTTCTATGTGCAGTGCAGAAATGCCATCGGGTGACAAAAGATCTTAATATCACTATAGTGAGAGTCGTGTGGAGCTGATAGTCTAAATTGGAATTGTGTGCACTTATTTGACAGTGTTTTCAGGTTAAGCACTACAGTTTAAAATCTTAGAAAATGTGTTGTAGCAAATGGTAATCCATGAAAAGCAATCTGGAAGTATTTCATGACATAAAAGTGTAAAGGTGACCTACATTTACAGTATATAACCTTGAGTTGTGTGTTTTTGTCAGGGGAGCAGCAAGGCCAGGGTTCACAGAGACAACAGTGAAGGAAGTGACAGCAACTCTTCCATCTGTACTGTCAACAGCACCCAATCCTGCATAGATGACCCTTTGTCCGCCTCCTCCCAGTTATCACCCTCCAGCCCACTCAGGTAAACACAGCTAAGCACATTTTCACACTCACACACACACACTGACTCATATCTTGGCTCAGAGTCGTCACTGTAGTTGGAGCAGTTTTACTTGTTTTATTTGGACTCTATGATTCATGTGAGCCTGGTTCATGGGAGCCTGGCCAGGCTCAGCCTTTTAAACAAGTGCATTGACCCAGGGTTGATGGCAGATGTTGGTTTTCGTTTGAGTGTTTTTTGTGTGGGATTATGTTCAGTTTGTGTATACTAAATAATGTCTACACCATTTGCATCTCACTTTCTTGCCTTGTCATTTTTTCAGGAACCACAACTCAACAGGAGACCTGAAGGGCCTTCAGACCTCCCTCCACCTGTCCCCCTCTTCTTCCTCTTTACCTGGTGATGCTCAGCCACAGGGTTTTCGCCGACGGGCCAGTACCTTCAGCCACTCTCCCACTTCCTCCTCAGGACTTGAGTACTCCCCAGTGCACACACTAACTCACACTCCACAGGACCCCACTGCCGTTACCAAGCCCAAGCTCGTACGACACTACTCCGTCAGCACTGACACACCCCACCAGAGCAAGTAAGGAGAGAGTCTGTTTGTATCCACCTTGGCAAAGTGCAAAGAAACCTTGCACCTGAGCTTAGTTTGTTTGAATAGTTTGATCTATGCTATCCAATGTGGATGTGATCTCTTCCTTTTCTGGTTAGGAGTGGGGGGGTCAAACTTAACCTGGCTTTTTAACCGGTTTCATGGTTTGTTAGGCCCTGTCACCACTGCAAGATAGTAGGGGTGAAAAAAGCAAGTTAGCAAGAAGGAAATGAAATGTAAACTTAGAAGAGAGAGTTGGTGGGTTTGCTGCTGGTGTTCCTCAAACCATAGGTGTTCTCTCAGATAGGGAGACTACCCAACGGACTGACACTTAATGCCAACTCATAAGTTGAATGTGTTTAGGAGAGCATTTAATTCTACAACTCTTTATCCAGCATTGTCTTAAAGAAATGCCTGTATGATTAAACTGCCAGCTCAATGCCTTGTTTGAGCTTCTTTCAGAGAAATAATTCTCCTTCTCTTAAAATCTCCCTGTTGATCAAGTTAAACATTTGTGTGCTAAATAAAACTCCTCAGACCATTTTACATAATAAAGTAAAATGGTAGAAATCGCTGCTTGCATATCCGCTATCTCCAAGCTCTTCCTTTAACTTTTTGTTGTCGTGCTTTTTTCAGTTGCTTTGACTTTCTTTGCACCTTTTCTTTTTCTTTCTCTCTCTGTATTTGCACTGGTTCTCAGATATGCCCCAACCAGCTCCATCCTTCCTCCTGTTTCTCCCTCCAATTCATCCCCCTCTCTTCTGCTCGTGCATCATCCTTCCTCCCCTTCTTCTGGAGCTCGGCTCAATAAAAGAAGGTGAGATTCCTGCTTTGTTTGTGTCTTCATCTCATACCTTATCTGCTTTTCGGTTGACACAAATATTCTCCCAAGCAAAGTGTGCCTGTGTGAGTAGCCCTGTCTCCCTTCAAGTGTGTTCTGTTTTCTACTGTTTTCTTCCTCTGTTTCACACTCATTTCTCCATCTCAGCACTCTGGTTGGTCTGCGTGCTCGTCTCCACTCCTCTTCCTCTGTTCCTAATTTTCTAAAATTTCACTTTCTGGCCCCTGTCCATGAGAATGATTTTCCAGAACCAAAGAGCAGGTACATATGTACATTAAGCAATCATACCATGCTAATATATCCAGCATCATTGATTTTTTAACTGATTTTATGTTAATCATTAATTAAACCATTTTTATTTCTTTAGAATCAGAAATATTTCATTTCTGATTCTTACTGGTGTGTGTGTCTGTGTCTGTGTGTTAATTTGTTTACGTGCGCATGTGTTTCAAGGGATGTGGCAGCTCTCTCTACACCAAATTCAGCCGGCGGGTTAGGGGGAAGCCCTCTGTGCAGTCGTCGCCACTCGTGGAGGCAACAGATTTTCCTTCGGGTCGCCACACCTCAGAAGAACACCGACATCAGCGGTAAAAATACACAGTCTTACAGTAGAATGTATCTTTATATTTAGTTTCTGGTAGGGACAAGTCAATCCATTGCAAAAGGACACTGACTTCAACATAATCTATCACTATATGTTGTACAGATAGTTAATGTTTATGGTTTCATATGTGGGGGCACATATGAAACCAAATCTATGGGGATGCAATTGTCTGATTTCATGTTAACAGCATGAGTAGAGTTGATTCACTCAACTCTCTTTTTTCCCCCTCTCTTTCCTCTTGTCACTTTGGCTGGCATGAAGACACAGACACACACATTAGCAACAGAAATGGACAAACCATTTTTCTTTTGCACAAAAGACTTGACATCCTGTGTATTTGCATAGATGTGAGATCCAATGAGATGTAGTCCCAAGAGATGCATCCAGGATGCAAGTTAACGCCAGATGTGAACAGTCATACTTGTGATCTCTTAAGACAGATGTAATTTTAACAGCTAAGCCTGGTTTATACTCCATTGCATGACATTCACCTGTACAATTTCCATGTGTTGCATATTTCCCCTGTTTGTTGGACTCCTACTTTTCTCTCAGTAAACGTAAATTCAAAATCTCTTCCACCTCAATTATATCAACAACTCAAATGCATCCATTTACAAAATGAGAAAAAAAGCACAGATGTACAGTGACAGTACTGAGCGGGACTTTAATACAAGTTGTCTCAAGGGCTGAAACCAGGCATGAGGTAACCAGTCGAGCAGGTAAATGCTGCATTCAATCATTTTTTTGGCTTAATTTTAAGATAAATAAGACTTATTCAGTCGTTGCACCAACATAAAGGCAGTAACAGTGGGAAAACAAGTTGTAAAAGACAGTAACAATGACTGTAGGCACATAAATAAAATAAATGACACTATTTATACATACATACAAATAGAAATAGCAAATGTGTATAATAAATGAAACAATTCTCTACATGCCTCCTTTAATGCACTTGCCAAAATAACATGCCTCTGCTATGCATGCATGAGAAGGTGAGTGTACGTGTCTGTGTGTTCTTAACAACTTTTGCAAGCACAACAGTAAAATGACTCTGCATGCTCCAGCTGCAGTTACGGACATGTTGTGTTTGGTGGAATAAAGCAGTTCCAGGTGAAGACACTTGTTTAACCAAACATGTTTTGTCATACGTACGTGCGTCCTTCATAATCTACCAAAGTCAACAAACAAGAGCAACACACCTCAGATGTGCTTTTGTCCACTGTGCTGTTATTAAAAGACACACAAACACAAAAAAGAAAGGGAATGAGAAGAATATATTTTCTGCCAAATGTCTTTCTTGTATGAATTTGAATTTACACCTCACTTGTAACAGTGATTTTGTGCTTTTAAGGTGATCCTAAGTATGTTTCTGTTGTTGTTTTTCATGTGAAATGTGCCACTCAAACATCTTTTGAAATCTCAACAAAAAGTAATTTTTAAAATGCATCAATGTAATGTATTAGACTAGATATTACAGTTATTATGCTGTTTCAAGGCGTCTCACTTAAGTATTTAAAACAGATTAGTTTGTTGGCAATTTGAATTCTTGCCCTTTGGGAAGATTCATCAATTATCCTTAAGCCTATGTCTTAGAGAACCATCAAAAATCTTGACTTAACCAGCAACTGTCTTACACCTCAAAACTTATGATTGACTGTATTAAATTATTTATGTGAGCTTATTACTTAATTTTTGTCTGTAGGGCTGATGTTTTGATGAAACAGACTGGACTGAAGTTTGCACAATAGCTTGATTGCCATGGGCGAGTGACAGTCCTGTTGCATATTGTGGAAGTATAATGCAAAAGAGTGTTTTACATTTAATGAAACATTGATCTGATAATAGATAACTTAAAAAAGGATCAATCTTTCCTATCAGTATCAGTTTATGTCCAAACAAGTTTGATTGAGTGTGTGTGTGTGTGTCTTTGCAGATGGGGGAATCATGCTTGTGCTTGCATGTCTCACATCCTGTGTTTTGATAATTGTGTGTGTGTGTGTGTGTGTGTGAAGATGTGTTGACAATTGAGATGGTTGGGTTTGTCGCACTGTAACTCCAGCATAACACTTCTCTGAACAGCGAACAAAGTTCACCACATCGAAACTTAGTACACTATCATCAATGTGTGAAATTAACCACATAGTTGAATATATCAGTATGTCACTTTACACGCTCATGGCATCATTGCATTATTCTGATTATTTGCATTTGTCTGTGGTCAGCTGATCTCACACTGGTCCACACGAAGGTTAATGTCGAGACATGTTTGCAGTGCCTGTGTTAAAGCAGCTCTTGTCTGTCACACATTGCACCAGCTCCAAATTGGTCACAACAATCAAGATGCAACTAAGTCAAATGAAGCTCTCGTCTTTAATAGCACAACAGAATAGTTTCAACCACGTCTTGTCCACATTGTGTAAATAGCTATGCACTGCTTTCTTCAGAGTTGTTTTTTGTGCTACCACTAAGGGGTGCCAAAGTCTAAAATTTACTAATCCTACACATTGTACCTTTTAATAACACAGCGCAACCACAAGCATTTCCCCACAGTTCAATCACCACATGTTCTGATCTCTCTAAAGCAACTGAAACACATCGGGCATTTACATTAATTTGTTGCTTCTCTGGTTGGTTTGTTAAATGCAACAAAAAGGGACTAATGCCATATTAAAGCTGCCTTTCATCTGAATAATATGGCCCTAATAAGATATTATTTCTGTTTTGAAGTGTCACTTAGTGCAAATCAAGTGTCTTCTCAAGTGTAAATGGGTTTGCAGGTGAATGCTGTGTGAATGTTGTGAAACAATATTTCATGTCCAATTTAGATAATTTGCCAAAATAACAAAACACCAGTATTGTGTACTTAAAGGTGAGACAAAAAAGAGAAATTAAGGTTGGCTTTTAGCAGGTCAGTGAGATGGGCTTCACACTTCCTCACACTTGCTGCTGTGTGTGTATGTATATAGATGTGTGTATGTATATATATATATATATATATATATATATATATATATATATATATATATATATATATATATATATATATATATATATATAGGTCATGGGTGTGTCGAATGTGTGTCTTTGAGGGCGTGGCGGTGTCTCATGGTCATGTTGACAGTCCACACATAGACAGCGCCAGAGTGAAGCGCCTGCCTTGTTGACCCACTTTGCATGTTGTATGTGTAGAAATGTATGTGCTGGGACTTGATTCTGGCCAAAATCGCGCATTTGCTCAGGGTGCGGATTGTGCCATTTTGTACAAGCACACGTGCCAACGTGTGTGTGTGTGTATACGTGTATTTTCTACCTCTTTAGGACCTTTTCTGGCATAAAAACTGACCTTGTCAGGATTGATTCTGAGGAACTAGTTAAGTGCTAAGATTTTAAGTGTGGTTATGTTTTATCATGTCCTTGTTGCTATCATGTAGATGGAGCATTTACAGTGCATGTAAGCTGGTTAGGTTTCAGTGAAGATGAAGGACTAATTAATTAATTTGCAGTAGTCAGTAGAAAGTCCCCCCAAGGATTTCAGAATAAGTTTGTGTGCATGTCTGCCTGCATTATTTTAAAATAAAATAATTATTTTTAGAGGACTAGAGCAGTGTTTGTTTACCCTAACCAATGCGTGACTCAGGTAAGAGAGTTCACCTTTTCTGTGCGTCTGTTACCCATGTGTCTGGTATGTTTTCATGCCTTTATAACTTAAGAGCCAAATATTTGTACAGTGACTCTGCTGGTCCCAAGAGACCTTTGAGTTGACTTATGACTTATAGACACAGACACAAAGGCGCACATTAGTGTTAGTTTAGTGGGGGGGGTTTTGTTAGGCTTAAATAACTCACACGTCATTGTGTGTCATCATGCACGCGTGTATGTGTAATGTGTTGACGGACAGTATCCTGATTTATCTTTGAAGATAAGTTTTGTTGGACTTGGAATAGTTGAGATTTTTCTCTTTGGTAAGTTGTGTGTGACAACATATTTGAAGTTTAGGTTAAGTTTGGACTTTGGGTTAGGCAAGTAGCAGTTATAAGTGAGGTAGTAAATAAAGGTCAATGTAATGTCCTCTGATATCATAGAGGGTGCATGCATGGGCATGTGTGTGTGAGTGAGAAGTAAGTGCAATCTGCATAGTTGTTATGTCCCTTCTCTAAACAACACAGGGTATTTTGAGGTTTGGGATCCACCCTGTACTTTGGGGTGGAGTCACGAAAACACTTTTTTGTTATTGTGTATGTGTTGCACCCTACTGTGTAAAATATTTCTATGTTTAGTTTTTTTTTGTATTGCTGTCTTGGGATTGACAGTGTAAGAAAGGGTCAACCTTTCTATCTGTAAATGAAGTAAAGCTTTGATTTAATAATGAAGAAATATCTTCATTAAAAAAGCAACTAATATCACAGTGAATTCATTGTATCAATTTCCATCTCCATATTGGCTTTTTTTTCTCATTACAGAGCCTAGGATCTGTAGTTTCTAAGTTTGTAATATAAGTGAATGTCCGTCGCAGTGTTTACGTGCACACAATACCTGGTTACCCAGCTGCACTACGCATGCATGCTTTGCCCCGCTATTTTTAGGCAAAGATGCAGCTGTGTTTATCCTCTGTGTGTGCCCTGCTTTTAGCCATTTTAAAACAACATATTATTTTGCAAACAATTGTCCTTTTTCTCATCTTACGTGCTGGAATACAAGTGCTCTATGAAAACATCCCTTTACCTTTCCCATGTGCACAAGTGCACAAGAGCATACCCTGGTATTTGACACTATAACCTGTAGAAGTTTTGTTATTTTAAAACTGCATTGTTAAAGCAACAAGTCGACTATGACTTTTTCACGGTACTGTATAACATCAGCCTTGTCATTTTTAAATATTTAATGCAGCAATGTCTTAAGTCTTTAATAAGTTGGTCAGGAGAAATGGCTGTTTTAAAACTAATCACTCGTATATAGCGTAAAACCATTAAAAATGGATGGCTGGACTGCTTCCTAAAGTGAAGCCAATCATCTTTATCGCCCACTGGTGGTTGGCTGTGTGAATATGTATGGCTATGTCATAAATCCCCATGTTTTAAGTTTCTTTTTCCCCATGGTCTCTGTCATCTTTTGTACTTCTTCACAGATGAAGTGTATGTTCAGATGTTCATTTTATAAGTTGATTATGACCAGTAATTTAATGCTATATAATTGGGGATGACTTGCTGAGATAGACTTGATCAAGCAGGTATATTTGTGCAACTTACATCTCAGTTTTATTTATCTCTTTTTGATGTGTGGTAGTGTCACTTATTATACTATTTTATTATCTACTGTATGTTATTCCTTTACTGTTGCAGTGGACACCTAATGTTATTGTAATGTGTTTTTCAGAGCGAACAGAATGCTGTCTGGACAGGGGGCGAGTATGTGTGGGCCAGGTGGCAGTTGGAGGAAATATAGACATGAGAGTGGTGACTGAGGAAAGGACAAAAAGGAACAAAGAGGAGCTCAGAGATCTGTGGAGGAAGGCCATCCTGCAGCAAATCCTGCTGCAGAGGATGGAGAGGGAGAACCAGAAACTGTTGGGTGAGTTGGATGCTTTGAATCACAAACACAAAGACTTGAATGCAATTTATTCCCATGTTCACAAAAAGAAGCTCTCATTTGAGCACACATCCTAAAACGCATAAAAATACACTGCAAAGAGCAACATGCTGTCTCACATTTGAATTACCTTATTGTCCGTTGTTTCACCTCTCTAGAAAAGAGGGGTAGGGCTTCTTGAGAAGGAAGAAGCCATTTAATTTTGGAGCAGGTTCTGTATAAATGGGTGGATCCAGGACATTTTTGTTCCACTTTCCTTAACAGAAATAGGGCGTTTGCCTTGGCAGAGGTATGCAGTCTGTGCACTCTTCTAGTTATAATTAGCATTAACATTAACGTTGCAGTGCACGTGGTAACTATCACATAGCACACTGAACAGCTAATGTGAACTGTCAAACAACGTAAGATCTACCTAAAAAGAAATAATAAATATTCCTTTAGATGAGTTCATAGTGTAAAACTTAACCATACCAACCTCTATCATTGATATTATTCAACCACCATACATTTCCCCGGTATCGTTTCCTGCTAAGTCGGACTGGATTTGCTGCCAGTTCAACAAGCCCGTTTTTGTTGTTGTTTTTTTAACGCTATTGAAGAAGATAAGAATTAGTTTTATCTAAAAGCAAACTAAGTGAGTCTGTCTTTAATCCCTCTCTGGCAACATACCTCTTCAGATGTGTATGCGAACAGGTAATCAAGTGGACACCTGTTGGTCTGTCTTTTAAATATTTCTGCTTGCCGCAAATCAAAAGGTTGTATAATGAGTGTGTGTGCGCACACGTGCATGTGTTTTTGTTCCTTTCTGGTTAGCATATCAGGGTGTGTCATCTCTATCTAGGTGCAGTTTGCATGTATCATCACACACCTAACTATGCGTCACACCCCTTACGTCATACACCTATATAAACCATTCATTGAGACACATGCAGGCCCATCGCGAAAAGGCCCCCAATTTCCTTCAGACGGCCCTGGACACATGCTACACATATATAGAAATAATGGCTCTATAGCAGGGTGCAGCATATGGATCAATGTTGATTTAAGAAAATCCCCCTGTTCAGCCTCAGAAATACACAAACATGCACACTTACAAACAGACAATAACACAAAGTTGCCATAGTTACATTGTACAAAAACATTCACATAGCCAGTGTCTGAACATTTTTCTTTGGCATCCATTGTTTTTATCGCGTTTTATTCCTCTCACTGTGTGTGCTCCACCTTTCTATCTGTTAGTTGACTGGGTGGAGCTCAAATCTTTGTCCTCCATTCTATTAGTTTATCTCTTTCACTGTTGCCTGGTTTATGGGTCATCTGTGACGGCGTGTGTGCACTCCAGCATTAGTGTGTGTGTGTGTGTGTGTGTGTGTGTGTGTGTGTGTCTTTGTCAGCACAAGGGTGGGGTATCCTCTCCCGTTGTGCATTATCATGGTAGGGGTGCAGAAAGGGAGAGTAATGGTGAGAGGAAAGCAAAGGAAGATTGTAGAGAGGAGGGATGTGCTGCTAAATGGGCCTGAATCAAAGAGTGAATTCCGATAAACTAGACTCTTCCTGTTCCAGACTGCTGATAACACAGGCAGCAGAATCTCTGCCTCTTCAGCAGCATCTATTCTTACTCTGGGTGTGTCAGACTTGTGTGCTGTCCAGGTTTTCTTACGTTATTCTTCAGGTCTTCCAGGTCACTCCTCCTACTTGTCTGTCTTTGTAGATGCCGTGATGTACAGCATTTTTACGATGAATGCGTACCTTGTGAGATCATCTCAAGTCATCGTGTGCCAAGTTATTTGAAAGTGTGTTTGTTCTGACATTGTTCCAAAACACTCTGGTTTTGCAATATCATTATTTTACTTATCCTCCCTTTGGTTATTAGCTATGATGTTATCATATATATTTTACATTTTCTTTTACCAGTAATAACATACATCCATAAAAAGTTGTTTCCTGGGTGTTATTTGTGCAGGTTGAATTTGGAAGTGGCCTTCTGTCTCATATCCCATAGAGATGATATTACACTGTCCTTTTATGCCAAGTTGCATCCGGTCTCTGGGTGGACACCACACATGGGTGGAAAGGGTGG
Source organism: Solea solea (assembly GCF_958295425.1). Classification (NCBI taxonomy): domain Eukaryota; kingdom Metazoa; phylum Chordata; class Actinopteri; order Pleuronectiformes; family Soleidae; genus Solea; species Solea solea. The sequence goes on along the minus strand of NC_081143.1, from coordinate 14,807,732 downwards.
GGCCATCCACAAGGAAAAGGAGGGAAAAGAAAAAAGGAGACTGACATTGCCGTATGAGACAAATGTGGGATCAACTGAGGAAGAGAAGGGTTGAGTGTTGGTAGAAAACTGAAAGAGATGAAGCAATGGTCTGTAGGGGAAGAGGTTAGAGGAGGGGGAGAGGAAGGGTGTTGTCAAAAATAGAGAACAGGAGAGGGGTGCTGGGTGTGCCTTCACCTTTTTTGATCACTGGTTTTGTAACGGTAACGTTTTTTTGTAAGCGTTGTATGTTTGTGTCAAATTTGTAAACTTAGAAAGTGCTAAAGTGGAATTTGCCTCATTAATATACCCAGTTATCAGTAAAAAAATAAGATGTCAGAATTGTCATTCTACCATCCATTGATTTAATCTCAGGTTATAACTCATTGCATTTTTTTTTTTACAAATTTACAGTTGAATTGGATTCAAAAGAAACTGGTGTGTTACTTGTTATGTAACTAGATACACTGTATTTAGGCTGTGTGATCCAGTGTGAATTCCAGCTACAGGACGTCGTAGAGGGTCAGACAGATAGTGCTTTGGCTTCATACGTCAACTTTAGCAGGCAGTTTTCAAGAAAGCAGCTGAAAAAAATCACAGCTGACTCTGACTGTTGAAACTTCATACTGTACACGATGACATCCTGACAAGTACATTTGGTGTGAAAAAACAAAGGATTTATTTGTTAAAACTAATCATTTATCCTTAGGCACAATAGGGAGTGTATTAGAAGCTGGTGTGTGGTGCATGTTGTCAGTGCACAACAAAGACAAAAAAAAACAACAACAGGACCTAGTGCATGCAAGTGGCAGCCGGTAAAGACATCATCCATAAGAATCTGAACTCCCATTTTTAAGCCTCGAGATTTATGATTCGGCCAGCACCATGTAGTCACCTGGTCTACACCATTACACTGGTGTCCACTCATTTATGTTGTGCTTTATTGTCTATTTTTTACAAAATGGACATTATGTGCTATTGAAGAAGACCCTAAACTAGCTATTGAGACAATTATCGTATTATAATATAATGCTTATTGATGTTATAAATCAAGTGAGGTAGGCTCATTTTTCCATATACTATCCAGTCAATCACACTTCTTTTTGCAACTACACTTGCAGAATCGCCCCCTGATGGCCATTTAGTATAGTCTTACTTCCTATTTAGCTTCACCCACCAAACTGGATGACGACGTCCACTTTTTATATACAGTCTATGAGTAGTACATGTAGCCCATGTATACCTACTTTACAGCACAGACACATTCGCTCCTGCCAAGCTCTTGCAACTAACGTACACATCACAGGACCAAGCTGAGACTGTCACGTTATTGAGACATATTTTACATGTTGTGTTTCAGCCTCAGAAAGCAACCTACAGAACAAGCGCCTAAAGCTGGACTATGAGGAAATCACCCCATGTCTGAAGGAGGTCACTCTGGTGTGGGAGAAGATGCTGGGAACTCCTGGGCGAGCAAAGGTCAAATTTGACTCGGAGACCATACATGCTGCTGTTGCACAAGGTATATATTTGCCTCTACAAATGCTTATATCAGTGTTTCTTGGAATATATTGTTCAGGTATTTGCAAATATTGACTAGAGCTTGATTTATGAAACTGAAAATGTGTTTGGTAACACTTATCCTTATCATCCTTGGCCAGTGCTGTTTTTGCAAAGGAGTAGAAAGGGAGCACATGAATGCATCGTTTCTAATCCAGTGTTTGTGATCATATTGAATTTGGGATTTCCCTTGGACAACCTAAGTCCATCTTTTCATGTCAGATTTTTCTGTTCTGTCCATCTTCTAGTATCAGCATGTTCTGCAGGGAGGACAGTAAATGTTACCTCCTCTGGCTTCAGCATATACAGCAACATACTGTAACAGGAGGGGTCTTAAGTCTAGAGCAGGCAAATGCACACAGAGATGACACTGGCCGACAAATGTCAATGTTGCAACTTTGAGAAGTAGCCTCGAAAGATAGATAATGACGCAAGCTGATGTATCAAAAAACAAAAAACAAGAGTAGTGTTTTACTGTCTTGAGGTTAAATGCCCTCTTCTGACGGCTTGATGGTTGTAATCAGCCTCTGTATCCTATGCTAATAGAGTTTATATTACCAAGTTAATTAGCCAATTAATTCTTTTTCATTTTATTACCTGATTTACTTGCCCCCTCTCTCATTGTAGCATTTAAGGTGCTTTTGACCAAGGTGAATTAGTTGGTTGCCTCTTCACAAATAAAATGCAAATGAACGCACAGTCTTTATGCAAATCTACACTCAATGGCTGCAGGCTATGGCTCGCTATTCATTGTAACTCATGTGTGTTAATAGTTAACATTTTTCATTTATCTGTTCTCTAGAAACCAAATATATAATTGTCTCGAAATACCATAACGCTATGACACTATAGCAGAGCAGGCACAGCCAGTGAAACAAACAAACGGTAATAATAGAGATGGAAGTTGTGAGGAAAATGTGATATTTCTGCTTCATCCAGCTGTTCAAGTAAACTGAAAATAATAGCTCCTCTCTCTTGCATTCACTGTCACTATCTTCAATGTCATCTTATTTTTGTGTTTGGAGATTGTTTGGTTCATTTTATGAAGTTATGATTACTTGTTTTCTTTCCGATTAAAGCTTTTCTTTACAAGTCATACTCCTGCACTGCGGGTTTGTCACCTAAACATGTTGTACCATCTTGTCCCTACCTCACCCCACCCATCACAACCCTCCTTCACATCTGTCACCTCTGGCAGGAGTCCCGAGGCAGCATCGCGGGGAGATCTGGAAGTTTCTCTCTGAGCAGTATCTGCTCAGGCAGACTGTGCCGTCCCGACCACCTGCCAATCACACTCCATACAAAGAGCTGCTGAAACAGCTCACCTCGCAGCAACACGCCATCCTCATAGACCTGGGTAATGCGCACATACACTCACACACACACCCTGTATTTGTTCACTCACCCATTTTCAAACGCTTAATTATGAAGCTATTCTGAATACCGTACACACAAATATGCACATAGTGTCTTTCCCCCAGAATTAGTTTCCGGCAGCAGTGCTCTTGTGCCAGGGTTCTTGAAGAGTTCACAACTTTTTTATCTTAATTTAGTGTTCAATAATCTGTAGGGTAAACACTGTTCCTACACAAACGTATACACGTTTTTCATTTTAGATACAAGATATCTGCAGAGGTTCAAACGAGAGGCCTTAAAAGTAATTTAAATTCCAACATTTATTTAATACTGTATATTAAATATTTTTTGTCCATAAAGTATTGTGGCCAAACTGAAGATTTTTTTTTTTTTTTTTTAAATCTTTCAAGAATAAAGTTGTATTATTATGAGACTACAGTCATGATTACGATTCAAGCAAAATCTCAGAGGACCAGCTGCAACCTGCGTCAAGATGAGGAACGCGGAGCATTTTGTGGTTTGGCCTTCACAAATAAGGAAATACTTCATCTTTTGGCACATCAGCGTCACATTATCATTACTTGTGCAAGAAACTGAGTATTTTTCGAAGAGGTGGAAGGAAATCTTCCTCCTCTTGCAGGTGGAAATGGCTTGTCGTGGTTACATCTGCCTGCTGTTCAAAGTAGTTTTGTCATTTCTGAAAAACAAACAATTGTAATACTAATTCCATTTTTGGAGTGGAACTACGGCTAGCGAATAATAATAAAAATAACAATAATAATAATACGTTTAATTAAATAATGATAAATGATTTCTCGTAAGGTTATGACTTTATTCTAGAAAGATGAAATGGTTTTTTTCTCTTCAATTTGTCCTTTATGCACTTTACGAAGTTAAGCATTGAAACCCTTTCACGTGTATTCTTAACACCTTCTACCCAAACACACAGACACACACACACCCCACCCATATAACACCCACGTACACCCTATTTACACATCCACCCACATATTCATCCCGGCACTTAACCTTGTGTGTTTTTGCTGTTGACCTTGTGTCTTTCATCTGCCTATTATGTTATTCACTCTACATCAAATAGGGTGGAGACGGTTATAACAGCACATACAGTGATGGTTTTCTGACGCGTCTGAAGCTAAAGGTGTTACTCTCTGAAGGACAGAAGCACACACACAGTGTTTATGATACTGAAGCAGCAAAAAGAGGACACATTGCAACTTGAAGCCTTGTGTTCGCTGTAACAAAAAGAGAGATAAACGAAATATATCGCTAGGCCGAATTATGACAAATGTATGAAACATTGGTCTTATCGGTTGTTATCATGAATATCCCTGCAAAGCATCTATTTCCTATTCGTAATTCCATATGACGGTATCAATTAGCTGTGAAGGGTTTAGTGATGTGTAAGTTTGCAAGTCTTTATGTCAGTGCCAGGAAGAAAGGGAGAGAAGAAAATGTGTTACATAGCAACTGCATAACACTGTGCAGGCTGCTTGGGGGAGCATTTTTTGTTAACGGAATATTTATGCCATCTTTATGAATATGTTAATTAAAGAGTTAAAATTGAATGTCAGTTAACATATCGCCACACTTTGTAAGCAATAGCTCACTGCAGACTGTGACATGTTGTCATTGTTTCACTTGTAAGTGCATGGTTCATTTCGCATTAGGCGAAGCAGAACCGTGCGTGGGCCTATAATCACAACATACCACAGCCTGTCATGAAATAACATTTACTTTTATAGAAATTTGAAAGCATTCAATATATACTGTATCTTCTTTTTAATGCCATGCAGAAACATTCTATTAATAAAGATACAGAACACACATTTTACCTCAGATTTGTAATGTTTTACTGTTTAATTGTTTTCTGCCCATAAAGAATTTTAAAACCACAAGACTAGTTTCTCCAACTTTCCCTCAGATGTAAAATAATGTATATTTATCTGATATTTATCACCATAGTAATCAATATCTCCTCGTGAATTAGTGAATAAACACAAGTTAAGCAATAGGAAGGCAGTATTTGTTCTTTTAAGGTCAGTGGTACCACACCTAACATTCAGTATACAAAACAGTGCTACATGCTCACAGACATGTTGCTTCAGGCAAGGGTGTGAGCTCTAGCATTTTGATCACAAAGAGAAGACACCCTACCACCACCACTTACAGTCGTCATTGTCTTCTCCAGAGTTTTATTGTCACTCACTGTAAGTCAAGAAGCTCAGTCCACACACGCACACACGCACAGGTTTGTGCAGCTATTCTTTTTACGATACTGCATGGTCTTCCATTCATTTGGACAGCCGAAACAAAGCATTATTCCTAACCTCAACAATAGTCAGTTAATGCCTAACCTAACCATGATGCAAAACCATGATTCAAATCTTAGCTCTAAACCTAACCAGTTCCTCACAAATTAGGTTCTGCCTTATAAGGACCAGGTTTTGGTCTCTCTGAGGAATGCTGGTCCTGACAAGTCCAGTGTTTTTGCTAGAAAAGGTCCTAATACAAGTACACACACACACACACCTGCCAATTACCAGCCTGTCAATGTAAAGAATGTTCTACAGATTGCAGGTTGTCATTATGTTGTCACTTTATATGTAGCATCTGCATTTACATGCTAAGGCTCTGAGGGAAGCAGGAGCATTCATGTGTGTCTCCTTTCATGGACATGTTTTTAAGCATGTTGCCACATGCTTCTTTTTTTAACAACAACAGTCCTGCATCATCATATACTTTGACAGCCCACACATAGGCGTAGGCCTCTTATTGTAGTTCACTCAGATTCTTTCCAGGAGTATGTCAGTCAAAGTCAAAGTAAAATATATCTATTAAAGCCATAATTGAGCTTCCAGGTGTATATCACAACTCATATGGTTCGTCTTTTCTTCTTTCGCAGGTCGCACTTTTCCTACTCATCCTTATTTCCAAGCCCAGCTGGGGGCAGGACAGTTGTCTTTGTACAACATACTGAAAGCCTACTCACTGCTGGACCCTGAGGTATCATTCAGTTCTTCAGCCGTCCTTTGGCTGTACTCTTCTCCATCATTTGATGGACTTAACTGTCAACTTTCTTTAATTCTAGTCCAAGTTTGTCATTGTTGTTATTGTTGTAGGTGGGCTACTGCCAAGGTCTGTCCTTCATTGCGGGGGTACTGCTGTTACACATGGGGGAAGAGGACGCCTTCAACATGCTGAAATTTCTAATGTATGACATCGGGATCCGTAAACAGTACAGGCCTGACATGTTTATCCTCCAGGTAAAATGTGCACATACACACAGAACTTTCACATGCCCGTTAATCAATTGTTGTATTTGTCTGAGATTATTTGTGTGAAATGTGATGCATCTCAGTCCCTCCCGTCTGTTGACAGAATCACAGTGATCAGTTTACAGCTTCACGTTCAAACAAGGGGACATTTTAAAGGTGCCATGTCATTGGCAGAGTTGAGATGAGGTTTCTGATGCTTTGTTTGCTTGAGAGTTTCGCCGATGTGAGGGGTTAACAGGAGTCATGCTTCAGATTGATATTAAGTATAGTGTCGGATTTCAGCCTAAGATCTAATTACTGCAATATTATTACTGCATTATACTCTCCCAGATCAAGCTGCATCATGCCTGAAGTATGTACTCCACGGTTATTGTGTTTACATTTTTCATAACCTGCGTAAAATGCCCTCTCACTTTCACTGGGTGCCCAGAGCATGGCCTTGTCTCAAGCCAAGGTCTACGCGCCTGCTGACAGCTGCATGTAGTGAGGCCAAATTCCACCAGCTTGTGGCGGACGGTATAAAATCTTTGGTATGTTTTAAAGCTGTAGTGCGTAACTTCTGTTGCTCTACGAGGAATTCTCAGTAATCACTGCCATGACATTTGCCCAGGTGTTCTTGCAGCACCCCAATCTCTCTGTCACCCAGCTGTTAGAAGCATTTATTCCTGCCCTCAAAGAACAGAGGTTACAAAAACATGGTTACCAACCTGTCCAAGAGCAACGGGTGGCAAGGTGACATCTGTGTCTGCCCACAGTCCTGTTTCTGCTTTTAGTGCCGTCTCAAGAGGAAAATATGTGTCACCTTTTATTTTTATATTTTATTCCTTTTGCTGAACATCCAGGTCTATTTTTTTATTGGCGAAGTTGCATGTTGCTGCTGTATATCCCTTACCTGACCCTGTAGCCTTCAGTTAATATCGGGTATATCATATATCAGACTCCTGATATAAATATAAAAGGCTCTCACTAGGATATAAAGAAAAGCACTTCATACAGTCAGTTGATTTTTACACAAAATGAAGTATTCTATCTTCAATTTCTGCCAAATGAAATTCACCTTAATGAAGCATGCTGGACCTTCAAGCAGTAGAATTCACATGTGAAACATTCTGTGGGCAATTCTCTGTGTTTTCTTCAATACTCCAACCTGTTGCAGCCGACTTGCTTTGCGAGCACAATGCTGCTGTTGTGCTTCCTCCTTGACTCAGTCAGTCTTCCTGTGCACGGTGCGAGAATGTGGATGAGTGACACAAGATTCAAAACACTGCTCGATACAGCGAAATACAGAGACAGTCCAGCGGAGCCAACAGGCTCAAACAGTGTTCTGTGAACTCACTTGACAATGGTTTGAATGTAACGGACACTCATTTATATTTATGAATTACACACCTTAGGCAGTTTATACCTGGTAACATAGGTCCCATGGCCTGCATAGTTGATCATGATAGTGGTCGTTATATCTGGTTTGCCACCTACTTAAACCATGTCCAAACCATATACTCTTCCAGTCAGATCAATAAAATTAAGTGTATATGTGGCATGTTCATGGCAGATTCAGATGTACCAGCTGTCGCGGCTGCTTCATGACTACCACAGGGATCTTTACACCCACCTGGAGCAGCAAGAAATCGGACCCAGCTTATATGCCACCCCATGGTTCCTCACTGCCTTCGCCTCGCACTTCCCCCTCGGCTTCGTGGCCAGAGTCTTTGGTAAGCTACAGTAATATATTGATCTGCACTCACATAAAATACCTTTGCTGTGTTGGTCTCTTTTTCATATGTTTCTTCTTTCACGATCTAAAAGACTAAAGGTTTTTTTTTTTTAGAGGAAATGAGGTGAGTCATGCACATGCAAACACATTTGCAACACAGCCTCACGTCCCTCCTGTTGTCATGCTGAGATTCTGACATGGTGCTCACACACTGAAGCCGACTGACTGGCACCTTGTGCTCATCTGAGCATAACGATAGGGGTAGCTTTAGGTTACATTACATGTCATTTAGCAGACGCTTTTATTCAAAAACGAGCTACAATGGAATTGATTACAATCAGCCAGGGGGTGGAGTCGAACTTGCAACCATTGTGACCATGATGTCTTTCGCACACAGGGTACTGGTCTTAACCACTGAGCCACTCCACCCCTGGTAGAGTGAAAGTTCAGTGAAAGTTCAGTGAAAGTACTCATTTGAGTGCATGTGTGGGCATCGAAACACTTGAGAGTGTTTGACATTATACTGAATATGGGGCTCCACTCCCATTCCTTAATCTGTTGCATGATCTCATGCAATGCTGCCCCACCCTGATGCATAAAAGCACACACATAAACTCACACACCTACTCTTCTCTATGTTCACCCTGGCCTATATTTATATTTGCTTAATTCTTCTTCTTACGTAAAAGCATCTATCATTTAGAAAGCTCTTTAAGTCCCCTATCAACACAATAAGCTGTGCTGTGTGCACCTGTCAGTCAGTTTTACATTATGTAATTTTAAAAGACGTCATGGCACAACCTCTTCTGACCCACTATCTATCCACTTTGTTTTGGGTTTTTTTTTTCCTCTGTTATCTTCCACTCTTTGTTGGCCCTCAGATATGTTATTCCTGCAAGGGTCAGAGGTCATCTTCAAAGTGGCCTTGAGTCTGCTGGGAAGCCACAAACCTCTGATCCTGCAGCACGACAACCTCGAGTCCATCGTTGACTTCATCAAGACCACCCTGCCGAACCTGGGCCTGGTGCAGATGGAGAAGACCATTAACCAGGTAAGAAAACAAGTCAGATTGTAGTGATATAAGTGCAACTACCTCAGGACACGACTGGAATACACAGCAACATTTGAGATGTATTTCATTAAAAAAATTGTTAATCTGCTTGGAAATCAGGGGTAAACAGCAGCTATGTTTACATGGACACAAATCATTGTAATAAGTGCCTGATGAACAAGAAGGCTTCATGTAAACACACACAAATTCAAACATTCTGGTGCAATACAGCCCTTTCAGAAAGGAATTTAATTCCGATCAAGAAGGGTGGTTTATTATTGCCAGAAATGGATAGAAACATGGCGGGAACAAAAAGCAGTTCTGGAGTTTTCGTTTTCAAGACTTTGAAAGAACTCTGGCAGTAAATTAAATATGCATGGATTGATGTAAACGTCCTCCTATTTATCCTGTTTTTATTTATGTATTTGACCTATTCTGTTTATTGAAAGCAGGAGCAATTTTGGAGCTTCATTTTGGAGAGCATATTGTTCAAGTATAGTTTGAAGAACACAATCATTTGGAAAATAAGAGACACGGTTGATCAGCTACTACTGTTTCTGGACAGTAAGACAACTCTGTGCAGGTCAGATTGCTTAAATTGAATATTTGAAAAATTGAAAAAACTTTGTTCACGTAGATAGAGCTGCTTACTGGTTACTTTTTAAAAAACAAATTCAAAGAAGTATGGCATTTCTATTTTATTTTCAATTTATGTATCAAATCACATTTTAAAAAAACCCACATGAGTCAGTCTCTTTTTCTTTTGAAAATTCTTTTGGAGATAATGAGCTCTAAGCATGTGTTATGTCTTTGTTTTCATGTCTGACACAAGCAATTTGATTGTTAATGAAAGTAGTCTGTCACAACAACCTCTGCCACAGAACAATAATCAGGCGTCGGCTACCTAGAAAGTACTTGTCTTCTAAGTTGGTTATTTCTTTCTTTGTTAACAAAGAAGAAAAAAATAGAACAGACACTCACTGTCTACCACTTTATCCTCCTAATGAGGGTTACAGGGGGGGATGGAGTCAATCCCAGCTGACATTGGGCAAAAGACAGGGGCACACCCTGGACAGGTCGCCAGTCTTTTCCAGGGCAAACACACAGAGATGAACAACCGTTCACTCTCACATTCACACACTGACACTGGTGCAGATGAGGACAAGAGCGTTTATCCCATCAAACTGCTGAATGACTGGGAACCCTAAGTAATGATACTGGTAAAAACCTGTGTTTGTGAATAACACCATGTGAAAAAGGTCCAAAAAGCCAGGTTTATTCAAGACATGCTGGAGCATTACATACACATTAAACTCAAAGACTGACCAATCCAAATGACAGTTATCACAGAATTGTGACAGACATAAAAGCAACAACGCTGGTGCAGACTTTTACACAGTCTTATAAGTACATTACGCAACAAAATACATAAGGTTAGTCTTCTAATCCAATCCAATTTTATTTATAAAGCACATTTGTGCAGTATACAAGACACAACACCAACAATAGCAGGGCTATGAAAGATCAACAATACATAAGTCACACGTAAAAGACAATAAAAGAAGAAGAAAATAAGTTAAAACACGGACAGAACTCACTCTGGGTTGAAAGCCAAATAAAATCAATATTTTAAACGAGATTTAAAAACGAGAAGTGTGGGGACCTGCCTGATGTGGAGTCGGACCTCATTCCACAATTTAGGAGTTGAAACAGAGAAATCTCAGTCCCCTCTAAGCTTCAGCCTTGTTTTTTGGACAACTAAGAGGAGCTGATCTGCAGATCTTTAGTGACTGTGAGGGAACATAAGGCTGGAGCAGATCACAAAGATAGTTAGGGGCAAGATTATGAAGCAAATAAAAGAATTACTCCCGGAATGATAGCATTTTCATCCAGAAATGCTACATATTACATCTTTCAGCCATGGAGAATAACTGGAAGCAAGAAAAAAAAAAAAGACTTAACAGATAGTGACTGAACCTGTTACACTGTTCATTGTATAGGTAAACAAGACAATAAAAAATGGTATTGTGCTTGAGTGACGGCGGCTAACAGGGCGAGCCACACCCTTTGCTTGTATCAGCGATGAGGGCAGCTGATGGGTGGAGTGTCGGTGAAGTCATTTAACCTTTCACCCCATGAGTCATTATCTGTGGGGGGAAAAAGCAGGGAAAACCACTGTCAAAGTCAACAGCATCGCGCTGTGTCATTACTTTACTTACAAGTCAGCCTCATATAAATGAACTAAAAAATGACATGTGTGCTAATGTCGAATGTCAGCTGTCTTTGATACATCGAGCGCATAATGCAGAGATGTTATCAAGGTAAGCTGTAGTTTAGGAAGCGTGCATTTACCTTGTCATTTCCACATGATAGCAGAAGGGTGTCGAGTCACACTGTAGCTTGCCGGCACTTTCCCTCCAGTGTCACTTCACGTCAGACGGTCTATATGCTCACCGTGGTGTGACTCACAGTTGTGCCACACACAAAAAAACAGGGAGTGTACAGGATGTGTGGAGCCATGTGTACAGAACATCTCTCTCCATTGTTTGTTTTTACTGTTGTATAAATCTGGGACATGTAGGTCAATGATTGACCGTAGCGATGGCCATCGCTCCAGTGTTGATAACATTTTTTACTCAGCGGGTTGCGTCAGAGATCAAAATAGACGTCACTGTGAGGAGGTAAGAAACAAACAGTTAGGTGATCTTTCAAGTTTTCAACACACCTACAGGTTAGCCAAACATATTACTTGTTTAACCGGAAGGTAAATGAAATTGTCTGGCAGCACATCTTTGTGAACAGGTGAGCTGACATCAAGGCCTTTGCAATTATTGTAATTGATGTGATGGAAACTGAAGTAGTCTGTAGATTTGTGGACTTCTGATAGATTTGTGGATTTCCAAAAATGTTAAGCTTTGTAAACTTTCTCTGTCAAGGTTTATGAGATGGATTTGTCCAAGCAGCTCCAAGCTTATGAGGTAGAGTACCACGTCCTGCAGGATGAGCTGCTGGACACGCCCCCAACTCTCAACCAAAACCAGCGAGCCGCACAGCTGGAGAGAACCAACCAGAGCCTGCGACAGCAGAACATGGACTTGCTTGAGGAGCTACAGGTACGAACATCACACAAACACAAAGTAGGGGTGGGAACATGGTCCACGGTACCAGTTATATCACGATGCAACGATTCTGTGGTAATCGATATACTGCAAGACAATCATATAGCGATGCATCACGATATCTGTCTAGCTTAAGAAAAAACGTGAAAAGTTAAAAGTGCAGGATTTCTCTATTTATTCACAATATAGAGAACAAAGTACATAAAGTCTGTATTGAACGTGGATGGAGCATGTCTTAGCTTTCTCCACCATTAATTTGTTAATTCAAATATCGATATTTGCCCTGGTGTATCGATTATCGTATCGCACGAGGAAGGACGACGATATATCACCAAATCAATATTTTGACCCAGCCCTAAGCCCAATTTTTGTCCATTTTAACCCCAATTTGGTCCCCCATACCACCAGGTGTCCCATGCTCGTGTGCACAGTCTTGAGAGTCAGTTGGAGGCTTTGGTCCAGTCTGAGGGTCGACTGAAAGAGCAAGTATCCGCACTGGAGGAGGAGAAGCAGCAGCTGCTGAGCACGGTCACGCGCCTCCAGGACCTCTTCACCAAACTTGGCTTACAAAACTCCCTCGATGGACAGACACTGACTTCACCTACTGAAAGGCACTCGGCCTCAGCAGCAGCAAAGACAAACAGAACTGGGGACTCCCTGCTTCCAGAGGGTTCTTAACTACATATGATAAATGTAAAAAAAAAACTAAAGTCAACCAGAGGAGAAGCTGCCTGGTGAAGACTCTGGAAGAGGGAGACGTTTGTCCTCTTCCAGGCTCAAGAATGTTTTAATAAAAAAAAAAGGTTACAACCAAAATGTGTGAGGGAAAAATGAAAGTATGGCGTGCTTGAGTCCTGTAATTCCACAAATGCCCTGGTCCAGGTGTCTAACAAATGTAAATAAATGTTTGACCAGTCGTCCCCAAAGAAAGCACTGTCTCCCTGAGCCTGTGCTGTGAAAACAAAGCAGTTACATTTGCACCTGCACTTGTATGTTTGTATCTTTTAATGTTTGTGAGTGGTGTCGCTCATGTGTTTTAGAGGGTTAGTCAAACTGTGCCGTGCGGAACAAGACTCAAATATCCCAAAGACTGACTGTATTATATGTAAAACAAGCTGAAAGTCTCCGACGATATCCTCAAACGATATGTTATGGATCGTCCTTATGCTCTGTTAGTAAGGAGAACGAAAGTGACATACAGTATTTGCAGAAAAGTGATCAGAAAGTGAAATGAAGGGACGAGTGAGGATTGTAGGGGTTTTTTTTTGTCTGATAACCCAATCTGAATGAACCTTTATTTAAATAATCTAAGATCCTGGGTCAGGATGGTGGTTCTCATATTCAGAGGTGTTTCTTTCTTTCTTTCTAGTCTTCCACAGTTTCCCGATCCAGTGCTTTTTTAAATTACTTTGAGTTACAGTAGCCGACAGGAAGAGTCACACAATAAATCCAGTCCATTTCACATCCTGTTTTTCACCTTTGGATATGCGCTGATTCGCCAGAGTAGGAAGGGAAATGGATGCCGTTTCAGCAGAAGACTTGAAACAGTTGCTGTGATTCTTTTTTTTGTGAGACTAAGTACACACGGACCTTCTTTTTTTCTTTTTCTTGTGAGTGCCTGATTGATTACTTGTCGCTGCAAAACAAACGTGTATCTAAACTTCAGTTCTGGAGACCTGTGCTGCTGCTGAGACACTCTGTAAATCATTTACTGTATTCAACACACTGAAATCATTCAACCGAGTGTCTGTCTGTGTGTCTTTGTGCGCCTATGCACTCCACTGATTTACACTGTAAAGTCATTTTGCTCTTACTCCTGACTCTCCTTGCACATGGTTTTGTTTCATTTCTTTGAATGTGATGTACTGTAAAATACATTTCATAACCATTCAACACATCTGAAGCCAGGTGTCTTTTCTTTCTCGGTGCATACAGTTTGTACTCGCGTGTGTCTGATAGTTAGAGCTGGTGAAGGGGACGGTGCGTCCTCCTGTCTTAACATGCCACTCATTTTGAACGCTATGGACTTGTTATAAGGTTTGGGGCATATGGAATTATGCCGTACACAGTATTTAAAACACAGACATGTGTTTGTTTCCTGGAACTCCGACGTTGAAGAAGAGAAAGAACATGTTAGGGCAAGTTGGTGATCTGTTACCTTAAAGCATGCACAACAGACGGAACACCAACAGCACAACTATAACGACAAACAAAAGGCTTTTATTTTTCCAGTAATTTGAACCATATTTTCTATGCGCACTTTAAAGCATCTTACTTGCCATGGACGTGTTGTGCCGACCCAAGCCCAAACCCCCAATCCCCCCCCCCACCCCTCCATCTGATCTTTTCTTCTTTCTTTTCATTTTTTTTGTTTTGTTTTGTTGAAGAATGCATTTCCTCAAAGTCCAAACAAGAAAGTAACAGGAGGATACAATTACACAGAGCTCGCAGCAAAATCTGCTCACATTCCTGAACCTGTTTGAGATCCTTTTTGAGTGCAACCATTAATCAACCAGCTGCTCAGGCCAGAGCTGCCTATTAGCCAGGGATGAAAAGTAACGAAAATAACTATAATGAAGTCATTCATTATGTGTGCGTATGTGTCTACAGTAGAGCTATATACATTTCATTTTTTTTAATTAGGCTCAGTGTATGATTTTTCACAAAATGATCACGTTTAGGTCTCCCTGCACTGACGCACTTTGATGGTAGCTCAAGTCGTCTTTCAACTTGAAGGTTGTGGGTTCGACTCCCGTCTCCACTAGTCTACATGCCGATGTGTCCTTGGGTCCCTGCTGTGTGTTGTTGTGTGTGAAAGGGTATGAAAGTGTGAGTGAATGGGTGAATAGCAAAACTGGAGTGTAAAGCAGCTTTGAGTGGTCATCAAGACTAGAAAAGCACTATATGAATACAAACTGTTATATTTACCGTTACTTTTACTATCAAACTATTTGTATTTGTGTGCACTTATGACACATACTGTACTTGCTGCAAAGGCGTTCAAGTGACCCATATTCTACTGTTTTGGTTGCTGTGACTCAGTGTGATTCAGTTTACACAAAGAGGCCAAATCCTAATAATAAAAAACCCAAAATTATAATCGGCTGGATTTAAAAATGATAATAAATAAGATAGTAGTGAAATTGTAACTCAGTAAAACAGGCCAAAATATATATAATTAGCTATAAATGTGTATGGTTTGGTAGATTGGAACTCTAAAACGACCATAGTGAATGAGAGTGTTTGTCTCTGCATGAGGTTGGCTGGTGACCTGTGACCTGTCCAGTGTCTTTTCCTCTCAACCAGTGTCAGCTGAGACTCGCTCCTGCTCCCCCTCAACCCACAAAGGATACGTGGTAAAATGATGAAATGTATCATGTCCTCAGTCAAAGACAGACAGATGTTGCTCATGCACATAAATGAACTGACAGAGAATGATCACCTGTCTGTGTCTTTGAGTCCATTGTTTAGGTTGAGCTTCCTGTACCTTTCCCCTCGCTCTCACCTCACTGTGATTTCCCGCAGCAGCAGCAGCAGTTCTCATCACTGCACACTCTCTGCTCTGACAGCACACAGACACTGTCACCAGTCCGACATCTTCCCGAGGAGTGAGTCAAGACCCAAAAACATTGTCTAAAGGGAGAGTTAGGTCAGGAGGCCAGAAGAGCAGAAATCACATGTTGGACTGAACTAATGTGCCCTCTAGTCTCAGTAAGTAAATAAATAAATAAAGCACTACCTGCGGTGATGCACTCAAATGCACCGACACCTTACCCTGACCCTGACCTTAATCATTACCAGTTAATGTCTAACCTTAACCTTCACCTAACCACAATTCAAACCTTAACCCTGAACTTGACCAGTCCTGCAAAAATTTGGTTCTGCCTCATTAGAACCAGGTTTTGGTCTCCATGGATTGTGTGTGTATTGTAATGCCAAAAGTGAATGCAACACTACTATACAGTATAAAGTCTATATAAGATTTAGGTTTTGTCTATATTCTTGTATCCAGATCCAGAGATACATTCATAATGTGATTTTCTAACTTGATCACCTACAATATGTGCTCGGGATTAAATGTCTGATTATTGACTATCTCAGTTTATTTTTATTGAACTTTGAGCGATCAGCTCCAGGAGTAGACAAGGTTGGAAAAAAATCCGTCCGAGTGTTAATGAGTTAATGAGTGTAAACACAGACAGGATAAAACAGTACCCAGCAGAAAATGATAATAAAATGAATACTTTAATAAATGACGTCTTACACGAATCACTTGTTTGTTTGTTTTAAAGTTTGTTTTACAGTGGCCAGTTGTTGGATCCAAACCAGTCAAAGCTGAATGGAGATTTCCATGAGGCAGCAACAAAAGGACTCAGGTTATTTCCATGATATCCACTCCCCTCCTCCTCCTCCTCCTCCTCCTCCTCCCCCTCCTGCACTAATGAGGCAGGTAAACTTCATGCCACACCCTGCAGATGACCGTAAACATCCTCGCTGAGGCTCAATACAGCTAATCTCTGACAAGCTCCTGGCTTTTCTGTCAGATACATAAGCACCCGCCCAGCAGCCCTGCCCATTGTGTGTGTTTGTGTGTGTGTGTGCGCAGTGGGCTCAGTAATCCTGCAGTGATGTAACAACCAAGATTTGGTATATGTGTGTTTGTGTTACTGTTGAATGATAAATTCAATTAAATAAATAAATGATAAATAATGGCAAATTGGAATTTCCATGAGAGATTACGCGTGGGTCACTGTTTTGACACATGTTTTAACCGTCACATTGCAATTCCAATTACACCTGCTGGGTCAGAGCTGCTACTTTTTACGGTGTGAAAAGGGCACAAGCATCGTGATGATTTGGGAGATTTTCTTTTAATTCCCTGGTTGAGTGAGCTGACAGGAAGCAGGATCACCCTGAGTCTAGAATACTGCCTGTGCTGTGTGTAAACAGGGCGTGTGTGTGTGTGTGTGTGTGTGTGTACACTCTGTATCCACACTGTGTGTGTGTTTGTGTGTGTGTGTGTGTGAGTGTGAGTGCGCGTGTGTGTGTGTGTTAAACTAGTCTTTGCCAAGCCGTGCAGACAGCCAGGGGTTGTGCCGTTTTGTTTTATTTGACTTGGCTTCTGTTTACCCTTCCACACTCTACCTCGGCCCTGCCCTGCCCTGCTCTCAGCTCCACCACATGCATGTATCCTCCTACAACCCCAACTTTAATACTGTCAAGGCCTCACACTGGGATTTTCAGCCCAGTATGTATGATGTCAGCGGTGCAGTACAGATGATAGATTTCTTCTTCTTTCGGCGTGATGTCCTTACATTTCTAGGTGCGCTTGCTTTAGCCTGGAGTGACAAAATGAATACAAATCTGATCCCAGGGGAAAAAAAAGAGAGATAAAGAGAGACAAGCAGCCATTCATTCTCACACCTACAGTCAATTTACCTAATCCCCAAATCTGCATGTTTTGGGACTGTGGGAGGAAACCAGAGAATCCGGAGGGAACCGACACACAAACGGAGAGAACATGCAAACTCCATGCAAAAAAAGCCCCTTGTTCAACCGTTGCTGCAAATGCACTCAAATGACCCATATTCCATTTTTTTAGTTGGTTCAAATCTGAGATTTTTGTGTGGACAGTTTTCACTTTTCACTCTTTTTGGGAGGGAGTCATGGTAGCTCAGTGGTAGAGGGACGTGTCTTTCAACTCGACGGTTGTGGGTTTGATTCTGCACAAGTGTGTGAGTGAATGGGTGGTAATGGCAAAAAACTGTAGTATAAAGCAGCTTTGAGTGGTCATCGAGACTAGAAAAGCGCTATATAAATACAAACCATTTACTTTCAAATCGTATGCAGGGGTTGGCCAAAAGGACCCATAGTTACGTTTCAGTTGGAGGACAGAATGAGAAGAGAACAGTCATTTCAGAAATTCACGTGGATTTTTGCACGATGATCAGTGAAGGTTTTTACAATAACACAACAAATTCATTTCATAATCTGACTCCTCCCACAAAAATGCTTGTCTGTTTTCTTCTAAATAAACAAGAAGGAGTCTCTTCGTGTCTGTCCATGGTGGTTAGTCATTATGGAGATCATCATCTTCATCCACTGTGACAGCCCCAGAGCCACAGTCCAGTGTGCAGTGGACTGTGCTGGGGTTGTCTTGCAGGTGTGTAGCTGAGGTGTCCATAAGCTGATTGGGAACACCTGACCACTGTTCTCTGACCGCTGTTCCTAACCCCGTGTGCTGCTGCTGCTGCTGCTGCTGCTGCTGCTGCTGCTGATGATGATGATCTCCATTTAGCACCAAGCCTGTGTATGTCTATGTATTTATCTTTATCTCTTTTCACACATACATGTTTGATCAATTATTGATCATGCACTTCCACCATGGACTCACTGATACTTTATACAGATTGTTGTTGTTTGCTTTCACATGTTTCAGTTTTATGTTGTTTTGCATGAGGAATCCGAACTCGTGTTTTGAAGAAGCCTTCAACCGGGAGTTCTATTGGACGATACCAGCTGTCAATCACACTGGTGTCTGTTCGTATGCACTAACCACACTTAATCGTTTGTTCTCCTCTCAGTGGGAACATCTACATCACAATGTCCACATTTAATATACAGCCTATAATAACTGCCCACAAGCTGATTGTAGCACCAGTGGTTGAGCTATTTTACGAGTTAAGTAAAAACTGGTTTGACATCAAACCATTGTTGGAGGGATGGAAGCTGCTGTCCACAGAGTCACGCTGTTTACAGTCTGAATAATTATGTCTGTATGAGGACACCCTTACACACCAACCAAGCGAACAGTCACACTTTAACGTGGCACACAAAGTGGATGGCTGTAATTATTAATGACAATCTGTGTTAAGACACATAACATCACTTTATGTGCTGAGATGAGAGTGCGACGGTCAGTACAAAGGGTCAAACTGTGTCAGTAACAGCTCGTCAAGCACAACGACAGCACTAAATCCTGATAAGCTGCTACTTTCCCTGAAGCACCGGCATCATTCTGAGTGATGGAAGCAATAAAATCTGCTGCTCATTTTACTGACACTGTTGACATTCATGGCTCAATATCCTTGCATGTGTGTGTGTGTGTGTGTGTTAGTGCACGCACTTTGTTACCACTTTATGACCCACAACTTGAACCTAAGAAGGCATAACCTAATACCTGAGGAACTGGTTAAGTCTATGGCTAAGAATTTTGGTTTGGTTCAAGTAAGGGAAATAACTCTATTTAGGTTATACAAATGAATGGAAGTCAATGCAAGTGCTTAAAGCATCAGAACCCCGTTCATCCGTGTTTCAGTTCAGTGACTGTGTCAGACGGAGTCTGTGCTCTGGTCATGCAGGAAGTACTGAACTCATCTTTTCAATGAACTGATTCTAAGGATTCAGTGACAGTGAAAACAAGTGCTTTGCTCTTCACTAGTTCGTGTGATGGAAAACCATGTGGCTGAGTCGAGCCTGTAGAGTGGAAACCATGGGTTGTGATGGTTAAGATAAGAGGATGCATTATGTCTATGACGTGTCCTCACCGAGATATAAAAAAAACAGGTTTGTGTGTGTGTGTGTGTATATTTCATCATATAAGGCAGACATTGCAGCAGTGACCACGTGTCCAAACGTCAGTTAACTTGTCACTGTTGCATAATGTTGTGTTCAGTGAAACATAGCAGTGTGTGATTCCTCTAACTGAGTGCATTTATTGTAATTTAACAGTGTGTTTCTGCTTCTTACCGCAGCTTACGTTCGCTCACTCTCTCTCGTCTCTGCTCTCTCCTTGATGAGGGTTTTTTTTTTTCTTCTTTTCTAGTTGTCATCCTGTCATCATGTGGCTGTTTTAAATTACACAAGTGATAAACCATTACGCAAACTAACACAAGGCATTTTGTCGGAATGACAACAGGCATTCTTCTATGGTCACCCTCATTTGTAATTCCTTTGTTGTATTGATTTGAAGGTAAAAAATAATCAGTCTGCGTGTGAGACGGTAAACTGGTGTAATAAATTTCGCAAAACAGATGTAAGATAAGAGTTAATTTGAGGTTACAGTGGGCCGACAGCCCCAACTGATTTATGAGCTCATTAACTCTTATGAAATGAAAGGCCACAAACAAACCTGATGAGGGAAAATCGGTAGTTACTAATATTACTAATGTAATCTGAAAAGGGAAAAAAATCAAAACCAAACTTTTGTCTATGTATTAAAAATAAACATGATGCTGTTGAGTCAAAGTCATTCATTTTATATTGCATTTTTAGTAGTGAAATAAATTAGCAATACTTGTGCAGAAGTCACAAAATAGAGCCTTTTTTCTTTTCTTTTTGTTCATAAAAACGAGCCATGTGAACTTTGAACTGTGACGTATTGCCAAATTT